>NC_056726.1:211150371-211205174 GCF_019279795.1 Protopterus annectens
AGTTCATTTATAAAGATGGAAAAAAGAAGGGGACCTAGTATTGATCCCTGGGGGACTCCAAGTCTGATGGGGAGGTGAGAGGAGAGTTTACCCTTCCACAGTACTGCCTGTTGCCTGTCTTGTAGGTAGGACTCAAACCATTGGAGGGCTTGTTTGTTTAAGTTTTGGGCTTCCAAAATTTTCATTAGCATTTTGTGATCCACCATGTCGAAGGCCTTGGATAGGTCTAAGAAGAGGGCAGAGGACAGATTGTTATTGTTACGATTGTGGTTGATGGTGTCAGAGAAGGAGAGGAGAGCTGTTGTGGTGCTGTGATTGGGCCTAAAGCCATGTTGCAAATTGGATAGTAATTTGTTCTCTGTGAGATATTTCATGAGTTGAATATGAACGCACTTCTCCATGATCTTAGCTAGTGGAGACAGAATAGCTATGGGCCTGTAGTTGGACAGTTCAGTAGAACTGCCCCCCTTGTGTAGTGGTATGATATGTGAGATTTTCCATATGTTGAGGATAACGGCTTCTGATATGGTTCGGTTGATAAGGACAGAGACAGGGTATGCAATTGCCTCTGCAGCCTGTTGTAAGTAGTCAGCTGGGAGGAGGTCTGCAGCCAGGGTGGTGGGTCTTAGTTTACTAAGTAGGGTCTTAATGAGTTTGGTGGGGACAGGTTGGAGTTTGAAGGGGCTATTGTGTTGGACTTTGTTTTGTTAGGATTAAGTCCTGTGGGTGTGAGTTGGTTAGCTAAAGTTTGGATGGTTTCCATGAAGAAGGAGTTAAAGGAGTTTGCCGTGTCTTCTGGAGTTTTTTGATTGGTGCCAGATGGGTTTGGGGTGGTGGTTTGTCCTGGGTGGAGGAGTCTATTTATTCCTGTCCGGCATTTTTGAGGTTTAGTTTTGTGTACTTATTGTAGGTGGTGGTAGTAGTTCTTTTTATCTTCTGTTATGGATTTTTTTGCCTCATTTCTTAGTTGCCTAAATAGGAGTTGGTCAGGTTGGGTTTTATTTGTGCAGTAGGTGGCCTATGCTTTATTTCTTGATGTAATTTTGTCCCTAGTTTCTTTGGTGAGCCAAGGTGCAGTGTTGACCTTGGTTCTACTAGTCCGACTAGGGGCATGGAGGTTAAGGATAGTGAGGAATTTGTCATTGAAGTAAGAGACTGCTTCATCTAGTGGGAGCCATTTTAGGGCAGACCAGTTGCATGCCTTTAGTTCACTGTTAAATTTTAGAGGATCTAAGCTTTTTTTGCTTCTTATAGTTCTGTATGTGGGTTGTTGACGGTAATTAATCTTGTGTATGAGTATATATGTTAGGCAATGGTCACTTAGATCGTCTGGTAAAGTGCCTGTTGAATAGAGATGGGGGAAGTTGTTGATGAGTATCCAATCTAGTGTACTAGCTTTGTTATGTGATTTACTTAGCCTAGTGGGTGAGGTTATGGTTTGGGTAAATCCATGGAGGTTAATATGGGTCTTTGGGGATTGAGTGGAACAGGCTGACCAGTCAGTGTTGAAGTCTCAGAGAATTATAGTTTCCTGTGGCTGGTTGTTGTTGAGCCAGGTCAGGAACTCCTCAAGGGTGTCAATGTTCTTCCCTGGGGGATTGTAGACACAGACAATGTTTATGCTTTTTTGTTTATTAATATGTAGCTTTGTGATGATGATTTCAGTGTTATTGAATAGGGGGGGTTGCAAGGCGGCTATGGTGACAGATATGGTGGATTTATAGAGTATTGCTACCCCACCACCCCTTTTATGGGTACGATCAAGTCTATGCATGTTGTACCCAGGTGGCAGGACTTCATTGTCCTTAGGGGCAGGTTTAGCCATGTTTCTGTGAGGCAGAGTATCTCAGGTGAATATACTGCCAGGAGAGCACGTAGGTGCTGGATTTTGTTATTTATACTCCTGATGTTTAGGTGGCAGGCCAGCAAGGAGTCATGGGGTCTGTGTGATGGGCCTATATTGGTTAGGGTTTTATCTGAGAGAATGGGTGCAGTTGAAGTGTTTGGGCCAGGGTTTGGGTGGATGTCACCATCCTTGGTGAGGTTATTTTTTATCCTAACTATAAGTTTCCAGACTCGGAGCAGTGTACGATGATAGTACCTAGGTTTGTTGTGGATGTACTTAGGCCTGATAGGGACAAAGTTAGGTGAGGCAGATGCATTGAGATTCAGGGAAGGGACAGGTTGGGGGATATTTTGTAGAGGTGAAGGGGTTGAGGTTCGGAATCTAGGATAGTGAAAGCCAAGATGTTCTGTGTTCTCATAGGGGGAGAGTAGATATGGGATAATTAGTAGGGCTGGTAGAACGGATAGTAATATATTTGTGGAGGTGGACATAGTTGTCAGGAGGAGATTTGGTAATGATTTGGGAGTAGTGGGAAGGAGGAGGGGTTGGTAGTGGGAGATGAGATAGGTTGAGGGTGTGGTATTGGTTGTGGCTGATTGGTTGCAGAGGAGTTGGGTGTGGTTTGAGAGATATAAATTAAGCAATAGTAGGGGCGGGTGGGATTAGGGGGCAGGGTGCAGCGTGAAGTGAGCCCGAGCGAAGTGAGGGCGAACGGAGCGGGGCTTAACCGGTTTTCCAGTTTGCTCTTGATTGGAGGTTGCAAGGTAGGTGAGCTACTGCTTCCAATGGGTTTTTCAGGCAGGTTATAAGATTTATAATAGTTTTTTCCCTGTATGTAAGAGGGTTATCTAAGAGGTAGTCACTGGATGCCTTTGAAATGCCAGCGACTGAGCATTTGTAATGTTTTATGGCTGAGAGCAGCTAAATTGCTACAGTCATTTTTCATGGGGTGATTGAGGGTATTCTAGTGCTGGACCCAGCTACAGTTCGCTAAAATCATTAGTTAAGAGTGCGAGTTATTACCCTTTAGCTATTGAGTTCAGGATAGGAGGTCGGTTCCGCGTGCTTCACTACTCGCTCTTTTTTAGGTCCCTTGTGCTAAGGAGATTGTAGGGAACTGTTACCAGGGAGCGACCTGTGGGGATAGATTTGTGAAATGTACTAGTAGGTAGTAGTGTCTCAGATTCACAGTTTCCACTTCTTAGTGCCCTTTTTTATATAAACATTTACATCAAGTATGAAGTTCAACTGTTTAGTACATATTGCCATACAGCATGCACACTTAAAATCAGGTACTACAGTCTAGTACAATTTTCAGTGTATTATGCTGCAACCTTTAAGCATAAAATAGTTGAGTGTAATCTCATGTAACAGCGCAGTAGACTAATAGTGGTGTACATAAAATGCTATTAGTATCTTTACACTGGTCTATAGCAGTCTCAATTTATCAAATACAGAGGTATGAGGTGGTTTAAACAGCTAGGCACAAGCTAGAAACATTTACACTGTCTTACGTTATACTATACCACACTTGTTTATCAAAATAAAGAACACAGTAAGGCTCTATCCGTTACTTCTACGTCGCTTTCAAATCCAAGAACACTTTCTCTATCTACACTATGTTGAACAACTCTTGTTTATCAAATAATGAACACAGCAAGGATCTTTTCTACTCCTGCAATGCCTCTTACTTAAACTCTTGACATCGCTATTTTAAACAAATGTTTTTAACATTAGTAGCTTCAAAAACATTAAGGCAACTCTTGTTTATCAAATATTATACCATGGCTGATTGGCCTTATACTAATGGAAAAGGTCACTTTTTCCATTAGTATACTTCGCTTTTCCTTTCTGTCTCGCTTATTTATGTATATTTAACATAGCGGAGACAGCTTTAAAATAAACAACAAGATTTAATTTTGCTTTATTTTAAAAATCTGCTTTTATGTTGTTAACATTTAACATAGCAGTTTTAAAAAACAAGAAAAAAGAGAGATCCTTTTTTTTGCTGTTGTCTCGCTATGTTAAATGGGTTTAACATAGGAGATCTTGCTTTCTCCATTGCTTTTGCCCACAGCTCTACATCAGAACATGCCAGACATCTGCGGAAGGGCAGTAAACAGGCATTATACTATGCCATTATTTAAGAAAAGTAACAGTTTCTTTTCTTAATGGGTTATTGCTATAATGAACACAGCAAGGATCTTTTTTACTCCTGCAATGCCTCTTACTTAAGCGCTGAGCATCGCCCAGCAACAAAATAAACAGCTGTTGCAAGGCTCAAACCAAGGAGCCTGCACACCCTAGACAAAGTGATTTACCACTAATCCATGACAGATACAAAGAAATTTGATGTTTTCAGAAACAAATCATCCAGTCCAGTCATGCAACAGTACAGAGAATGTATACTAACATCTAGCTGTATGTGTGTATAAATATATTAACATCTAAACAGATACAACATATCTATATATGTAGATATATATATATATATATATATATATATATATATATATATATATATATATATATATATATATATACAGTCGATGCATTTAGTATTTAACATGGCTGACTACACAACAGATTTTTTAACCTTGAAGAAGCTCGGTAATAACCGAGCGGAAGCGCTTGGTTTATTGTTTGCTGCTGTTTGGTGTGATTCAGATTACATGCCAATAAATGTGCTGTTCTTAACTTACTGCTTCTAACCACATTTTTTGGAGATTTGGGTACAGTGGCCGTGGATTTTGGTGATTCTTGGTCTTGTGTTCACATTTTTTGACATGTTGTTCCATGTTGCCTGCTGCAGACCTTCTCATTTTGTAGTTTGTTTGTTAAAATTTCCCCACTTGTTAGCTGTGCTAAGCTAGGAGCAGTCCCGTGCCACAGGGCTCCAATCCACTTACAGTATGTCTAACACCTCCACCATGATGTCACCTATATCCTAGTCTTGCACCCAGCTATTCATACTCTTAGACTGTTGCAACCTCCCTCACATGCTGGGGGAAACTGGGATTCACTATCCTTCCCCTCATTTGCATGGGATTAGCTGCTAATGCATAATTACGTGTCTCACACTGAGCCTCCCCTCTTAGCAACCATTACCCAATGGCCAGGTTGTCTTCTGCCTGCCATTGACTTGCATGGCAGAATACTTATTTTAGTTAGAATGCTTATTTTAGGTTTATTTTATTATTTCCCCCCGATCCCGTTTGAGCTCTGCCCTATGCTTAAACAGCCGAGATCAGCCAAAAAAAAAAATGTTTTTTTTTTATTTTTTTATTGTTTGCAATGCCAATGGCCTTATACTTGGCCATTGGCATGCTTCCTCAATGATATGCAGCCTTATTTGGAGCTGTCATAGCTCCGTTTTGGATTTTGCAGAAATGTACTCTGCATACCTCTCAACCTGGAAACATCAAAAATCTGGACAAGGCCCATGAAAAATAGGTACAAATCTGTACGCTGATTAACATCTGATTTGCATACATAATTATGTAACCCCGCCCACTCCGGCGGAATTGTGGAATAAACTTTCAAATGCAAACTGAAGAACAGACAGCCAAAATAAGACACCACCACCTGCAGCCATTCCAGTGTCCCATTACCTGGTGATTTCACCCCATTTACCATAAACACTCATGTGTGCATACTGCTTTACTTCTACAATGATTATTTGGATTTTATTTTGACATCTGCTAAACAAAGCAATACTGTCTCAATGAAAATAGACTTGGCATTAAAACTTCTCTGCCCTTGAAACTCACATTCATTGAAATAACATTGAAACCCACACCACAGCCAAAGAAAATGCATCTGGCCAGTGGAGAATAAAGATTACCTTTGTGCTGTTTTCAAATCATTGGCCCCTTACACACAAAATAAGAAACATGTGTTATTTTCTTTGTTACACCTTCTGAACTTTATTAAGTTATATTCATTCTATATAATACAACACACTTGTTAGAGCGTATTTTAAATTTATTGTTTTAACATTTTTCCAGTAGGCTGTACTGTAGACAATGAAACAAATGCATGAACCAATAATGACAAAACTGCTCAATTCAGAACATTGCCATCATAAAAGTCTACTTTCACACCCACACTATAAATAGAATGACAGTAGTGTAAGCCATAGGCATCTTGCACAGCTTCTCGCACACTTATTTTCAAGTTCAGTTTTTTTTTTTGGGGGGGGCAAAAGGTCAAAAACCAGGGACACATTTTAAACATTGCTTGTATAATTTTGGAAAGTTGCTAGAATAAAATGTTGTTACCACCATACATGTCACGAACCCGGGACCCTGTGCACTACAGTCAGAGCAACATACCACTATTCCAAATCAGCAGTTTCCTAAAATATAGGAAGACTGAAACTTAATGGCTATCATTTAGTAAATTCAGTTCTCATTTCTCACCATAGCTCTCAACCTCTTAGCACAAAAAACCTGGACAAACAAAGCCAATAATGGGGAATACAAATTCACTTCTCACTTCCCTTCATAGCTCTTCTCAACTCTTAGCACAACAAATCTGGACAAGGCTGAGAAATGGTGGTGTCTGGGGACTTTAGGCTTTATTTAGCTGAAATACCTCTAGTCACCAGGTGTGGCATTTTCTCACACACACACCCCACTTTCAACAGTTAAATAGAGAATCCTTAATGGACTCCTCTCCAAATCATTAACCTGACTTCTACAATACCAAACACCAGCATGTCAGTCTCTCTCTCCTCTTCCTGTCACACAATGTCATTTATTCAATAGATAATCTGGTTAAGTCTCCTAGGCACAAATGTTTCCTTTCAGGCATGACCTGGAAGCCCTTTCTGGTTAAAGTCTGTTTCTCAGTCAAAACATATGCAAGTGGACAAAACAATTTTGCCCTCTGCTTGCCAGTAGGTTACTAACACATGAATCATCTTGTAGCTTTCATCGCAACTCAGGCATTAAACTCAGTAGGCCTTCTTTTTACCATAGCCAGCTGTGAGTAATTATTCTTCAAACTTGCCCTTTGCTACTGATAATGTCTTCCCACTGACATTACTAACTCACAGGATCTCTATCTATTTATAAATAGATTTAAGGAGTACTTGTTGAATAAAATAAATGCTCTTGCTTCAATGATAGTTAACTCTCCTCTCTACTAACTATGGATGTATATTTTTTCTTGCCAGGATTGATATTCTCAACTTAAATCTTGTACAAAAATGTATGACAGACTAGCATCTTTGGTTATGAGTGCATTTTCAATGCATTTATTTTTAGCATTGTATTGTTTTAAATAAAGTAATTTTGTTTATTTTTGTACCATATTAAACCTGTTTGTTTCACCTTTGGCTGCTGTTGTAGGTTTGCCTTACCTTATGGCCCACATAGAGGCTGAAAAGGGTCATCATTCCTCCAACCTAGTTAACAAAAGTAAATATATACATCCTATTCAAGACTATAGGGTGAAGATTATTAATAGCTTATAGCCTTCAAACATCTCTGTTAAAACTGATAGACTTGCATACTTTAATCTCTTATGCGAAATATAAAAACCTGAATTTGTATGCCCTAATTATTGATGCTCAGAAAGCATTTGATAGGGTTAATTTGGATTATTTATTTGATACATTACCTTATTTTAATATACCGCAGGAGTTTATCTCAATGTTAAGGATACTATATAGAAATGCATACACAAATTTATTTATAAATCACGAATGCTCGAATAGGATAAAAATCATAAATGGTACCCGACAAGGCTGCCCATTATCTCCCATCTTATTTAATCTTTACTTGGAGCCTTTATTTTTACACCTTAACCAAAATGTTTTTATAATTCTCCTGTACTGTATGGAATAAAGGTTAGGATGGCTGCCTATGCAGATGATTTAAACATATATTGTACCACACCTGTTTCCGATACTGAAAAATATTAGCTGCAATAGAAATCTTTGAGAGAATTTCCAATTACAAGCTAAATTTTAAAAATCTAAAATATTCCCATTAAAGACACCCACACCTTTTTCAATGCTACCATTAATAGGACAAGTATTGACGGAAGAAAAGATAAAATATCTGGGAATTGTCTTCTCAACTGAAAATAGAGATTTTTTATTAACAATGTAAAGTCAACTACAGATCAAATAACATTGGATCTTGAAAGATGGAGTAGATTGAAGTTACCGATGATGGCAAGAGCAGCTATCATAAGAATGAATGTTCTTCCTAGAATGTTATATATTTTTAGAGCTGCACAACTCAGAATTACCAAAACATTCTTTAAACAGCTTCATATAAGATTGGGAAGATTTCTTTGGGAACCTAGGAAGACGAGAATTTCATATGAAAAATTGATGGCTCCAAAAATAAGGGGGCTGGAATTACCGGATTTGAAATGTACTATTTAGTGATTCAGGCCAATAGGATTTTAAAGGCGTCTTACTTGATAGTGATAATAGAAAATGGACACCCAAATGGGTGCTCTTAACGATACAAGCATATAAATGAAGTGGGAGTCAACGCTAAAGCATTACCCTTTTTAAATAATTGGACAATGAGTAAATATAAGCTAATGGAGCACATCAAAAGTTATGTAACGGCAATTCAAACTCTTTTGCTTCCTTAAATTTACTAAAATATATGATGGTTTTCCAACCGTTTCATAGGAACCCAAATTTAACAATTGGTGGTCAATTGATTGATCTAAAGAAATTCCCTTTAATCATGGAGTTAACTGTACTCAATTTATATCCTTTTCTAGGAGTACCAGTACAGGATATTTTAAAAGAAATAGAACTCCTCATTTCCTATTTAATTATAGTAAGACAGCTAAAAGACTTGGTTATAAACTATTTTAACAACTTTGAAATGAAAGGGAAAGATTTAATCATTTCTCGTAATCTATGGGAAGCGCTGTTGCAGGATAGAAAATATATAACCGCAGCATATAAATTGATAAAAGAGAGGAAGTATAATAATTATATTCTTTTATCGAGTTACTGGAGAGAGAAATTGATATTCCCAGATGACAATAAGATATTGGAGGCATTTAAATTAACATTAAAGTCCGTATCCCTTCAGAAATTGGTATTTACGCAGCTGAAGATATTTAACAATGCATACTATATTCGTCTCACTTTGCACAAATTTGATGCGAAGAATTCACCCATATGCCCACATTGCTTTGATCAGACAGCAGATTTGCTTCACATGTTCTGGAGTTGTAAGTGCATTTATAAATTGTGGAATTCATTAAAATTGCAGTTACAAAAAATGGGCTACCAAAATTCAACACTCTCTTGGGAGTTTATGATTCTTCATATTCCCCCGGAAAATCTAAATAAATCAAAAACGATTGTAATTATGAATATTTGCCTATTAATGAAATTATATATAGCCACAAATTGGTTGAACCCAGCCCAGACATCGTGGGAAAATTTCAGATTGTTGGCAATAAAGCACATCTTAGCGCATAAACTGTTAATTAGTGATCACAAGAAAAATATCAACAACATAAAAATCTGGGAGCAAATTTTTAATATTATTTTGGCTTAAGAGGTTACTATCCACTTTTTCTCGGGAACCAGAATATAGTCTAAATCAACCTTAGATTAGATAGAAAATGTACAGAAAAGACAGATTGTTGGCTTGGATTTGTTAATGTTGAATTTTTTTTTTTTATTATTTTCTTTTTGATTGTTAGTGCTATACCTTTGATCAATACATGAGGTTGATATATATGTGAAATTAACCAATGGAAGCATTTTGTATATATTGTATATAATGTGTGAATTGGTAATATGGTTGTGAAAAATAATAAAAAATGATTATTGAAAAAAAAAAAAAAAACTGATAGACAAAATCCAGAATTTTGTGTCCTTCAACTCTCTCACACTAAATGAATGAACTTGTTTCTGACACTACCACGTATTTAAAAATATAGTAAATGCAGCAGAAACATCTGACATCTACTTCGATTCAGACAAGCTGTCTCCAACTGTCTGTAGTTTTTGCTTCCCAGACCATTCTTTTAAGGCTTCTTGTAAAGTAACCCCCCCCCCACACGTGCAAACATACACACACACACACACACACACACACACACACACACACACACACACACACACACACACACACACGTTAAGCCAAACCTGGATACAAACGAGCGTGCTGTGCTGCTGACTTCCCTGTTTTTGTAACCCATCCTGAACAGCAGAGCTAAATCCAAAGTGCTGCTGACTTCCAAGTTCCAACGGCCTACAGAGCTAATAAATCCAACCAAAGCTGCGAATAAATTTCACTGTGCGAGAGCTGGAGTGGTTGCTGACTGCTATAATACATTTCCCTGTAATCTTGAGTGAGATTTCCTGCTTGCATTTGAGCTAGACCAGCCGAAAATGACAACATGAGCTCCTTGAGTTCAATTCTGAATGGCTGGTAGCCCTGACGGAGCTGACGTCATCGCGCACGTGATGACGTCAGCTCCGAACATACGGTAATTCAAAAACTTAAAAAAATAAATGAAAAAAATTGGGAATGAAGGGTGTCACTCGGAAATCGTGGCACCCCTTCATTTGGACCCCAAAACTCGTTTTTTACCGAGTAATTCGGTATGGTTGAGAGGTATGGTACTCTGTTACTAACCGAGTACATTTCTGCAGATAACACTAGTCTTGCATGGACTATTGCAAGCTTCCTGGACTGCAAAATCACTTCATTTGCGTGAATTTCTCCTGCAAATGAGGTGATTTACATACCAGGGCTTAGTCCGTGCATGATTAGTGCAGGAGCTCTCGTGCACGCCCTTGCAGGCTGTTCTTGGATCGCATAGCAGACATATTGCCTGCTAGAGCTCCTGCACTAGTCATGCACGCCATACAGGGCATAGAGAATCCGAGGGTCTATATCCTTTATTAATGACATCATCCACTATTTTAAAAGACTCACAGCATTTTCTTACCATGCTATATGATAAGTTACAGAAGATGCCATTGCGTGCTACAGATATGTTAGTTACTATGGATGTATGTTCATTATTTCGATGCATACCAAATTATATAGGCATCCAATATATGAGAGATTTCTCGCAAAGTCATAGTGATTTTGATAATGGATGCATAAAGACTATATGTATATTTGATGGAATTGGTGCTTACCAATAATGTATTTGTGTTTGAAAATTTTACATTCAACAATATGGAGTGGTCATGGGCACACCATGTGCCAAATCCTATGCCAACATTGTAATGGCACAATGGGAAGATACTGTGTTGTTGAATAATGTTATATTGGCAGAAATTTGTTACATTATAGTCAGTTTGTGGATGATATATTTTTTATTTGGAGAGGTTTCACAGAACTATTTGAGCAGTTTGTTTCTTTTTTAAATGAGAGTACCTATTTCTTGAAGTTTAGCTAACAACAGAAGGGCATGTTCTGCACACTCAGGTTTATAGGAAAGAATGTAGAAAGAAAAAACCTTTTATCATGTTCCAGTATGCATCCAAAAATATTTTGAAAGGACAAGCTCTACGTACTTTTAGACTTACCACCAAAGACAGTATAATGTTCCAGCAAGTAGCCTTATTAAAGTAAGATTTCAGGGACAGAGGATCTACTGAGGCTGAACGTGATGAACATTTACAAATGGCCCATAGGGAAAGCAAAGGTAGAGGTAAACCTTATTTTTCAGAAAGGAATATGCCACTGCTTAATAGGATCAATGGTTATCGCAAAAAGAATGTAGATTATGTCTACCTTATACCTCTAAATGAAGCACAAACAACACGCCCAGCATCAAAGGGTGATAGATATTCTCTAATTTAATGTGGCAGCGCCAGCAAATGGTATAAAATTTAAACCATGTAAGCAGACCAGTTTCGGCAAAGAATTAGCCTTCCTCAGCACATTAAATTGGAGAATTTCTATCACCCTTTGGTGCTGGATGTGTTGTCTGTGCTTCATTTAATTGGTTTGGTCCATGCACCTGCCGTACTTGTGGATTTCTTTGTGTGGGACTACCTTATACCTCTGGCAACAAGAAAGATATGGATATTATACGTAAGAATTGGTATGTCCTAACAGCAAATAGTGGGATAGAGCAAGTTGTGGGGACATATACAAAAGTTCCTTATAAAAATTTGAAATCATTAAAACGTAGGCTTTGGCATAGAACTGGCATGGTAACTAGCAAAACTATTTCTAAGTGACAAGGAACATTTGGTTGTAGACATTGCCATTTTTGCAAGTATGTTGCCAATAAGAACATTTTTTTTATACATCCTGATACAAATAAAGAATATATTTTTAGGCATTATGCTGATTGTTCTACTGCTAATGTTATATATTTAGCCCAATGTGTTCTATGTTGGCATGACTACTAGACCATTGAGGGACAGGATTAGGGAACATATGTATTACAGCAATATTGCAAACACCAGAAATGCTGTTGCCAAACATATTGTTGAAGAAAATACCATCCATAGATTTGTATTTTTTCATCATAGAGATCCTACCAAGCACTATAAGGTTGGGAAATAATAGGATCACACTTGAAAAGATTGAGCAAAAATGGATTGTTTTGCTACAAGTTGATAAGGGCATGGGTTTAAATGAAGCTTTGTCACTCATACAAAAGGCTTAGTCACATTTGTCAACCTTGCCCCCCCCTTTTTTAATGCATAAACCATCTCATCATACTGTTGCAAATTGGCTGTTATACATCTTTTCATAGTAGTTATAGATGTGTCTGCTTATATATATGCACATACTCTCATATATATTATTTATATATGTATATATTTTGTTTTTACTGTTATAGACATTTTATGTTAGCAGTATTAAGCTATAATGTTTACTTTTGCTTATATTTATTTTTATATATTTCGTGTTTGTTTATGTGTTTGTTTTTTGAACATTTAGCAGACTGATGAGCGTTTATGTAGCTGTTCTAGTTTTTTATTATAAATTTCATATAAGGTGTATACTTAGTTAACTATGTGGATGGCAGGACAGGTTCAGCCTTTCTTAATGCCGCTCTGCATTAAATTTTCTAAAACATCAGTATATTTGCAACAGTATGATGAGATGGTTTATGCATGATGTATATTATACTCTAGATATCTGCAATATATGCCTTATTTATTATATCTGAAATCTATTTTATAAGTTGTGGTTGGAACATACTAAAAATGTACTTATTTTGCTAAAGTGTTAGGTTATTTAAATCACTTGGTTTTCACTAATTTAATTGGAGGGAAAAAAGGTTGCTAGCAGTGATTGGTTTAACAATGTTTAAAATGTTTAGGCTTGTGATAGAATTTTATGTCTGAAGCATAGGAGTACTACGTGAAAGCGCTTAAATGTTTTTTACTAAATAAATTGTTCGATTTTTATGCTGTGCGTGCCCTTTGCTTGTATGGATGTCTTGTATTAAATTGGGTGTAATGTCAAGGGAGTCATCTTGAATGTGTGTGCTGCTAACTCAGGCAGTTACCATGACTCACATATCTGGTGCACTTCCCAACTGTATCAGATGTTCACTAGGGGTGATATCCCTGGGGGATGGCTGATGACTCTCATCAGAAATGCTTCACACCCACTAAAGAATGACATAATGAGGAAAATGTTCAAACCAGAAATATCATAGAGTGGGTATTTGGGCTGCTGAAGTCACAGTTCTGGTGCTTAGATACATCTAGGGGAGACCTGCAGTACAATCCATGTACATGTACTGAAATATTCACTGTTTGTGCCATGCTACACAATATTATCCTGAGAAAAAACAAACTTCAGCAGAATCAACAAGGGTAAGGGGCACACATCCCGCCACCAATGGCAAGATCACCACAGCCACACTCAGGTGAGGAGTCAAAGGGGAACCAGCAGCTGTTGTGGGTGTAGACAGACATAGGCATGCTTAATGTGCCCTTGCATTGGCTAAGAGGTAATGCATAGCACACTCACTCACCACCTAAAGGGCTAAAACCTTCATCCTATGCACATACATATAGTAACACTGATGTCAGGCAATGCTCATAGCTTTTACCTACCTATGTACTGGTTGTGTATTCCTAGCATCAGACAGACTCAGCTCTGAACTAAAACTGTAGTAACTGATGGATTTACAAGATAAGTGTTGAACCTGGAGTGTATTGTGTAATAATAATCAATGGCATATCCTTGCATGTTTTTACTTGGTAATGTAAGCAAGTAAATGTTGTTTGATTTGTAGAGAAATGACTTTAGCATGTGACAGCAGTGCCGTATGTAACTACATGTGTCCTCTACCAAGTAGTAGGCCTCAGGCATCAAAGATTCAAACATTCATATCTCTCAAAAGTGCTGATGGCCACTGAATGTCCTCAGTTTGGCATTATACTTTTGCGCTGGAAAATCATTAAAGAGAGAAGTTAGAAAGTAATGAGAGACAGTTCAGACTTCACAGCCCTCAGAAGATTATTAAAAAGTACTGATGCAAAAAAATGCTTGATCCTATAAACTGTCTAACTTTCTAAGACCAAAATATGTCAAAAGTGCAATTAGCAAAAACAACATCACAAATGCATATATACTAAGCACTAAGTCAGCTATGCAGACTGTGCATCATGCACAAATGTTATTTATTGTAGCAACAAATGAATGAATGTTATTTATCCCTGAATCCAAAAGATAGAAAAAAGGGTTGGGCACAATTATCATCACTTGCACAGGGTGTTGTGTGTGTGTGGGGGGATGGGGGGGGCAGGAAGCCTAGGCTGACACAAAAAATCAGTGAGTGTGTCTGAGTAAGAAAGAGAAGCATGCAGATATTTGGATAAAGTAACAAATGTCTAGTGAGACAAAATGAGCTTTGAGCTTCACAGCTGAACCATGTAACTGTTGTGTGTGTGTCTACATGAGTCTTCCAGGTGAAAGTGATGTGTGAGTGTCTGCAAGAACACAACCAAGCTCTGTGCTAGCTCTGTGTCTTGGTATGTCAAACAGGTGAGAGTCATACATGGTAGAAGTGGCAGTTCATTGTTGTACCTGACCATGAGAACTGGTTCTGCCAGGAGTTGGGCTGGCATGTACATGCCCATGGTCAGATGCACTGCTGCTACTCGAATGTGACTGATGTCTTCTGGATGACTTCCCAGCCAGGACCATGACACCATGGCCTAACATGTCGGGATGTGGACATCTCAACCACTGACAGGGTAGTGGAGGTAGTGCCACTATGGGATCATAACTGGGCGCAGCCAAATTGGCTAACAGCAGATGATATGGCTGACCTACACCCACAAGGATGCTGTCCCCTCCAAGCAGATGTTCCATCAAAGACACCACACATTCCAATGTGTTATTCATCTGATCCATTGAATCAGCAACATGGTGGAGGCAGTCATGCATGTCAGCATGTGCCACATCTGTAACCCTAAGCATTTCTCTGGAGGACCTATAGGAACATGCCTGAACCTCCATGATGGCCCTAAATATATGTTGAGTGGCACAGGAAGACACCTGGATCAGGTGGAGGATGGACAGCGGGCCTCCTCCAAGCACCCCTAACAACCCTTCTGAGTGGTACCTCACCCACACTTTGGCTATGGCCAAAGTCAATGGGCACTGAAGCCACAGTAACCTCACTTCCATGATCGAGTGTCTCACCCTCCACCTGTCCAATATCTGAGGGATCACTGGAATGGGTTGGAGTGGCCTACTGGCTGTGTCTGATGGAATTACAGGGGATGGCTGAATGTCAGCTTCATTGTCAGATTCAACATCTGCACCCTCCAACTATGCCTCTGTTTGGTCACCATCATCAGAGTCTGCCGATACTCTGACATCAGGTGGTAAGTGTCCTACACTTCCACTGTCAGGATCACTTATGATAATGAGCAACAAATATAGCAAAGAAATTAATAGCTACACTACTATAGTCAAATGCATGCTAACAAACTAACAGTGGTGCCACTACTATAGACAGTACAGCAATATACACAACAGTCCTGACACCCACATCACACATACGGATAAAATAAATATTTCTTTGAACTGCTCATCACTACTGACAAAAATATTTGACTCACCATGTACAGATGATGCTATGCTTCCCAAGGATGATAGTCCTGAAGAAGTTAAGCAAAAGGTAAGGACTCCATCATCACAATTAACAGTAACACAGGGGAATAAAATGTTTTGCCCTTTATGTGTCCATTAATGATAAGTTTAACAAAAAATGGATGACAAGTCCACCCTACGCCCATGTGTAATCAATCAGAATGTGTTGTTACCTGTATCAATCTGCAACTATCCCCCCAAATTAATTTAATGTTAAACAGAAATTAAGTATTGCTGTCAATATTTTTCTATAGAAGTATTTCACAATTGAGATAGATAACCCTACCTGGAAGCTCCTCCTGGGACATACTTGTTCTCCCTGAAACAGCAGCACCAATGTCAAGGACATTCTGTTGTGCACTTTACAGTGATCTGTCTGGATCCCTGACAATGGACAGGGGCTGTTCATTTGCTGCTAGTAGTGGATCTGTAGCAGGCCCTCCCTGCTACCCATCCCTTCACAGGCTGCCACAACTGCTTTCTTCTGTGCAGATGAGATCATGCCAGTGGTCCTATGATGCACCTGATCATATGTCCTGCTGTGGCTACCTACGGCCCTCATATCTGCAACTATCTGCTGACTAATTTACATTCTGCTTGACATATCTCCATGTCTCCTCTCAAGCAGAAAGGCATCTTGTCACCTAAAAGCTTCCACAGTGACCTCATGCTCAGGGTCACAGAAGTTTTTTTTTTTTTTTTTTTGCAGATTTGGATGCCTGGGTGCCATAGTCCTAAGTGACCTAAAATACAATAAGATTATGCACATAAGTATCACGTAACTAAAAGTCCTGTTTCTATATAACACATAAAAGTTTGCATTTCACTATTACCCACTGGAAAAACATAAAACAGTCAAGATATTCAAAAAAATAAAAGAATTGTGTGGCTGTAACAGATTACAGTCACACACAAAGCAAGGTTGGATCAAAAGCAAGGAGAGTAACAATAGCAAAAATCTTGTTTGTGCCCAAACAGAAATGCAACTTTGTTCCCCCACCCCCAAAAGAACAGACAAATGACACATTTTGCTAACAAACCATCAGTGAAATGCTAAAGTGCTAGCAAACAAACTGTCCCTAAAACATGTACAGATTTTAAGCTATTGCTAGTTGTGTCTATCTGTGACCAGCTCTCCCATAGAGGCATGTATGGTCCATCCTAGAAGGCTAACACTGTTGTGTCATTGACAATAGAGAACATTTACATTTCATGGAAATAACCAATAGAAGAGTGTACAGACAAAAACAGGTGTAACATCAGCACTTTTGATAACATTTAATAAGGCTGTGCATCTGAGAAAGTGAAATGCCCTAACAAACATGACCATATCCTCAGTACACTTCTAAGAAATGCATAAAGCTAGCATTTGATAATGCATCTCTCTTTCTGTGTGTGTGTGTGTGTGTGTGTGTGTGTGTGTGTGTGTATATATATATATATATATATATATATATATATATATATATATATATATATATTTCCTATTATTGAATTTTCACTTACCCAAAAATCAGATACATGAGACGACTTCGCCAAAAAACTTAGTTTGATGAACACCTGGATCACCACAGTTTTACTCTGGAAAACTAACCACTTGGCCACCGCAACAAAATAAATGATCCAAAGCAAATCAAACCCACCCAAGTGGGGGGATTTAACCCACCACACCCTCCCTAACTAAATATACCATCTCCGAGATCACACTATAGTGTAGGAAAGTGCAAAGTTCACCATACAAAGAAATTAGATCACTAGTGAAAGCCTCCAAAGCCAATTATGAACTGAAACTAGCCTCTGAAACAAAGGGAAACCACAAAGCCTTCCTCAGTTGCATCAGGAACCTCAATGACAAAGCCCAGGTTTGTTCCGAATTAATACTTAACAGTGTCACTTACAATGATCATGTTGACTTAGCCAACCCACTAGCAGATAGGTTCAATGCAAACTTCACCCCCCCATCCCCACCAAAGGCCCTTTTGAAATCCCCAATACTTGTCCAGCACCTCACATCTTCATAGATCAAGTGCTAAAGGCCCTACTCAAAGCAAATAACACAGCTTCTATGGGACCTGATAGTATCACAGGCTGTATTCTGCACCATCTTCTCTGAGAACTGGCTTTGCCTTTGAGTACCCTATTCAACCACAGTCTAAGTACAGGCTTTATTCCAGCTGAGTGGAGAACTGCCATTGTGATCCCCTTGCACAAAGGTAGTATCACTACTGACCCTGGAAACTATCTCCCCATTAGCTTAACAAGTCTGATCTGTAAAGCCATGGAGTGTATTATTATGGATCTCACAAACAAGGACATAGGCAATCTCCAAGCACTTGACCCCACCTAGTTTGGATTTGTCAAGGGCAGAGCTTGTCTGTTGAACCTGGTTGACTTCTTTGAGAATGTCACCAAGGCCCTGGATGAGGGAAAGTCAGTGCATACAGCTTATCTTGACTTGGCCAAGAAGATCTAAAATAAGCTTATTTGGATATCCTCGCTTCAAGAACATTTGTTTAAGTATCTCACATTCTTTGAGGAAGGTTGCATCCTCTATTACCATCCGTGCTGCTCGGACAAATTGTCCTATCAGTACAGACCTTTTCTGGTAGAACAGGTGGCAACTAGTGTAGTGTAACATGGAGTTTGAATAAGTTGGTTTATGGTGTATCCTGGCCACATACCACTTTTCTTCAATGTTTTTCTTTAACTCTACATCTAAGTATGAGATGGAAGTTTTATGGAATGTGTGGATGAATTTGAAAAACCTGGTACTCTGGTTTAAATGTTCTACAAATTTCTGGGCTTCTTGCTCTATTCCTTTGAACAGAATAAAGATATCATCTAAAAATATTGTATACATTTTTATTTTCTCAGATCATTCTTCACATTTGAAGATGGTCTTGTGTTCGCAGTTAGCCAGTACCAGGTTTGTACAACAAAAGTGGGGATTTCAAAATATACAATTTTTCTAATTACAATATAGACCCTATTTTAGATTTTCTGGAAGAGGTCCAGTACAAAAGGAGGGAAGGGTTTTATAAACCATTTCTTACATCTACCAACACAGTACTATCTGTAGATGAGGGCAATGTAGTGGAAGTGGAGGTAGTTGATAACTTTGTTCAAGACATGTTGCCTGATGTTAGACTTTCTGGAGTGGGATTCCCCAGTAGTTTTATTACCCCTTTTTGTCTAGAGGTAAAGCAAATTGAGTTTATACTAAGGAGGAATTGGAACTTACTTGTGACAGATCAAGACGTTCTGGAAAACTAGGAAGTTATCCATCTTTTATTTACAGAAAGGTGAAGAACTTGAAGAATATTTTAGAAAAGGAACCTCCACAAAGGAACCTCCACTAAGTAAAACAGAAGACACTTACAAATGTGAGAATTGCAACTACTGCAAATACATAGCTACCGGAATACAACTTGGAATAGGTACCAACAGAATGAGTGTGAAGGGTAGATACAACTGTAATTCTAAATCAGTTGTTTACTTTTCCATATGTCAAGTCTGCCAAGTGTTTCACGTTGGAAAGACTGACAGAAAATTAAGGGAGCGAATATATGAGCACACCTACCATATAAAGAAAAAGACCCCGACAAATGCTCTAGCTAGACATTGTTTAGAACACCCAACTCATCACTTCCTATTCAAAGTGATTTGTCAGGTACTAGTGAGTGTAAAAGGAGGTCCACACTACTTAATTTTAGAAAAGCAGGAGCTTTTATGGCAATTTAGGTTGAACTCTTACAACACCCCTGGTTTAAATGAAGTCACCTCTATTGCATGTATTTTAAAACTAAGAAGTTTAGCACGTTAAGGAAAATTTTCCCTTTGGTTAGTAAGCATTTACCAGCATTAATTTGAGCTAGATCCAGTCGAGATATAAGATTTTTTTTATTTGTTTTATAACTAGTTATTGTTGTACTAAGCTGTGTGTATAATAATAAGTTTAATTTTAAGAAAAGTGAGATGACAACCCTCTGTATTTAGTGACATTTTTTGATGATGTATTTAGAACAAAATGTGATTGGGTGTCTCACTTTAAAATGTATCAGCTGACATATTTAAGCAGATTATTTACTTTGTATTGTTGTCTGAGGAAGTCTACTATTATAGGAGACGAAAAGTACTTTACCATTAAAACTGTGTTCTTTGTGTTGCAACGTCAGTGGTCATTTTTTGTTATTTTTCTCTAGTTTTATTTTTGTTTTCTTTTTATTTTAGCATATGTAGTATACAGCTGAAAAATGCAAGCATGCCTTATCAAGGTCAGTAGTTCTCTGTACAGATATATCCCAAAGTAATATCCTCTTCTGTGTTATTCACATAAACAGGTCTCCTCACCTTCAGATTTCCAAGCTACATGGCTCCCTTTTTATGGTGTAGATGCAGGGCTGTGAGCAGGGTTAAGATGCAAATGACATGTGAACTCATTAGACATGCTGAATCCTAATTATTTGGCTCCATGTAGCTGTTGTAAAGATAGTGCAGCCACTCTCTCAGTGTTTGTTGATAATGGATTGCAACTGTGAATGATTACTGGTAGAGAGAAGGAAAACTCAACAACAATTCATATTGCCCTACCTCCAGTGGGTGTGTCAGCCAGGTTAGACTTACAAAGTGTAGAAGTAATTATATCAAGGTTTTAAATGTAAGCAAGCAGCACACATTTCACAGTTTCTGCTCAGTAACATCCAACCTCCCCTTCATCTGTTGACAACTGTATATTATTGCCATTTAACATCTTCACACATTTTAAGGACAACGAGACAGAATGCCTTACAGACTACATGTCTCAGATTACTGCTCAGATAATGTATGAATGAGCAGCACAGCGATAAGATAGAGTTGCATTTTTGCAAGCAATAGTCATAATGGTTCTGTGATCACTCAGTGCACTACATCTGAAATTAATACATGTACCATCAACTCTCATATGTCTTGTTAGTACTATGGATGATGTTGCAGTTGACTGTATGCACAATGATTTCAGTTCTCTGTGGCAAAGCTGTTTGTGTGGCAAAGAGGAATCAGACACCCATATTGTGTTTTGAAGATTCATTGGAGTGAGAGTACAAATCCAGACCTGTGCAAAAATATTTAATGTGCACTGACAGATATTTGGTAGTGTTTATTTCACAGATGTCATTTCTGCATTTCAACTAATTTTCCCTTTTTTATTTCTAAAAATGCCAGTGTTTGTGCAGTGTGTTGCTTACTGCAAACAAGGGAAATGGAGAAACACAATAAATGTCAGGTGTGGCTGTGCTCATCTGATTTATGCGATGCTTACCTGCAAACCTTGACTAGTGGCCCACATAAAAAGCAGACAGAACACCTGAAAACAGGTAGTAGACAGTGTAAAAGTCAAAAAGAATACATTATTGCAGTTTTTGCTTTCCATCGTGCAATGCCACTAAGAGACATTGCAGGGCAGTAAGCAAGCTTCCCCAATACCTGCAGCCATTGAACACCTGAAGACAGGACACAGACAGCCAACAGTTTAACACAGATACATTCTATTAATTCTGTTGGGTACAGTGCAAACATGGTATGCAGCACTGCATGGCAGGTAACACACAGAACTTAAGAATTAATAGGAATTTTGCAACTATTGTTTAACTATTCCTGTGGCAGTAGGTATAAATGATTAGGCTGCCATGCAGATGGTTTGGGTTCTAACACAGGACATTCCAAACATTTTTACTGTTGCTCCATTTCCCATTATATTCAGTATCATTTATAACACTTTAGACAGCAGAGCTGATATGAATTATATGTATGAGGGATAAGACACCCTTATTGTGTTTTCAGATGTATGACCGAGGATATACTGTCTACTATATTTCTGTCCTTCAGACTTAAATAAGACACATACACAAAATAATTTATATAAAAGGACCTTGTCATGTCACAGATATACATGGTTAGCACCTCAAAATGTCATCTGCATTTATCAATGATTCATGATATGCCTGTGAAGCACTTTTTCTGTGGCAAAGATGCAAAATCACCACTGCATAAGAAAATGGTTTGTTCCTTATGAATAGATTTCAGTCCCATGCTGTAAACATTAATTTTATCAGTATATAATGCCAAACCAAAAATGTGTCAGGTCATGAAAGTTATGCCCCAAGTTCATGTCTGCAAAGTTAAATCACCTAACAGTCACAGCAGCAGACACCCCTCAAAGTGTCAGATTAACCTTCCAATTTCAGAAATTGTTTTCCTCCTCCCTTGACACTCTTGCTCTCCACTTAACACTGCACAGACATGGTTGGCATTATTTCTCAGGTTTGTGCACTACCAGTAAATGCAATAACATGAATTTGTGAGAAGCCATAATTTGCCATTGCTCTACATCTGAGATTAGACATATTTGGCATTAGAGGAGAAAATGCCCAATTTAGGGTGCAGAAATGGGGTGTTCAGGATATTTATTGGACTCTTGGAAAGGCTTCAGCAGGAGAACTATTCTGGCTCCCAGTGCATGTCTGAGGCTTTGAATAGTCTGGCCAAGACTGTATCCAGTGTGACTGGCATCCCACTCACTGGAGAGCAGTGTAGGTACCATTTCAATGACCTTAAAAGGTGCAAGAGGGATATGCTCAACAAGTGACTGGATGAGTTTCAAACTAGTGACACCCCACAGTTGTGTAAGTATGCTAATAAAGAGAATTTATTATACATCAAAAGCTAGATATAGGCAAGACTGGTATGCATAATGCTCTTCTTTTCTTTTCACAGCTATTCCTGAAATTGAGTTAAATCGTCAGGCTCATGCTGATCATTTGGAGAGACTGAGGGAAGCAAGTGGTATGTATGCAGCACAGAGAAATATTATCATAGCTTTAAAAGTTAAAGACAGATATTTTTGTTTTCCATATAGTAGCAGCAAAGTGAGCACACATATCCTACTGTAAAAGCAAGTAAGTATGTGTAAGTCTGTAGCACAAACCAGCTTTAGGAGTCATGTGTAGTTAGAGGTTGTGGGTTCAAATGCCACAAGTAACAACTATACAATAATCCAAACAATAAAAGTTAACACCACAAGCAAGAAAATGTAGCTGCACAGGACAAGTAGAGTGTATAACATAAAAATAGTAACAACCGCTGTGCAGAATTCACCGAGTCACACCAGCTCACTTACAAAGAATGTCTACATTCTTTGTAAGTGAGCTGGTGTGACTCGAATGACCGCCTGGGTGAATTCTGCACAGGGGTTGCTACTATTTTTATGTTAAACTATACAATAATGCATTTATTTAATAATATTACGTACATTAAACTCTATATGAGTGACATAAAGGTCATGCTGTTAACTGTAATCTGTATAACTGGACCAAGTGTATGTGCAATATATGCATGTCTCAGGGTATACTTTGAACAATCCATAATTATAGTTTGTAGTTGTTAGATTATATACTTAAATCTAATACTTCAGATAAATATATCTTTTTGTCTCTCTCCCCAACATTTATGCCTTTTTTATTTCCTATGATGTGTCATCAGAATGGCTCCATGCCATCCATCTGTACCAAATCATTAAATGCTTCACAGCACAGTGAGATAGGCCAAACTCAGTGGGTCAACCTGCCCCGCTCCACTGGTTCAAGAACTGATACCTAGCATATCTAGTGTATAACCTGGCAGTACTGCCTCCACTCCCCCTGCACTACCTGTACCCTTAAGTATCTCTACCCTGGCAGCTGGTGCTGTGATACTCTCTGGGAGTACTGGTGGAGGTGGGGATATCATCACCCACCAGGAGATGCCAGGGTTGGTGCATAGGGTCATGCATCACACTACTGGTGTATACCCATGCTGGATAGAGAGACTACTCTACCTCATGGTTCATAGGAGGAGAAGACATGAAGCACTCCAGTAGTCAGTGGAGTAAGGGGGCAGTGATGATAGTCCTACAGGTGATGACTAGATTCTCACTGTCCCTATGTTTGATGGGGCATGAGCTTGCATTATCCCCTCCCTTACTCCAATCATGGTGTCCCCCAACCTTTTGTATCTTTCACAGTACCTGTGTGTTGTCTTGTTTGTCCTGTATGCATTTGCTTCCTCACCTACCCAATTTACCTGACCCAGAATTACCTATGTCCCTTATCCAGCATTCCTGTCTTAATGAAGTAAAAAGATGGGCACCTGCCGTATATATTAAAAAAAAAAAAAATATATATATATATATATATATATATATATATATATATATATATATATACATATTCCCATACATAGCTCTCCATTTTGCACATGTCTTCTTGACACACTTGATCTGGTCCAATTGGCTATACAACATGAATGCATTGTTGTCACCCCTCTTTGTGGAGGTGGCAGTCTAAATTCAGCTAATATTCTGTACGTTTTCATTTTACATGACTGAAGAAATGGATAGCTATGTTTTTTTCCTACCTCCTTCATGCACATTCCTATACTGCTTTCCCTTTGTTCCCCTGCTTGCCCCCCCCCATTTCACTACTTTCCTATCTATGTCATGTTAACATGTATAATCTGGTCAAAAAAACAGAATCATGCACAACACACAAGTACCAAAAAAAAAATGGCAATGGAGGCCTTCACTTTTTGGCCTCTATGTTTGCACAGAGTTTGGCATTCTGCACCAATGACAAATGACTGTGAGTGGCTATTCTGTGGTGTAGTTACCTCCTTGCAATGCCACTTAAACATGCTGTGGTATTTCAAAATACATTAACACACAGTGAAGGTAGAATACAGTAAAATTTTACTGGATTATCAGTACTTATTTAAAAGTATCATATACACCTGGATTCAAACCCTCTATCATCTGGGCTGAAAAAGGAATGTGTTAATGCATTTACATCTGCTGCCACAGAGTCAGCTAAGCAGCAGGCATGTTTTGTTCACTCAGTACTAACTCTCATAATTTTAGCAATGTGCATCACATTTGCACACTGCTTAACCATCCACAAACAGGGAAAGCAGTAGATGTGTATCTCGCATGTGCAAACACTTTGCCAACCATCTGGCAAACCCGCTGCTCAAGATTGTGCTATGCAAAGTAAATAATTGTACGCATTAGTTTTGTTTACTGTCCATTTAGTCTTCATGCCATGAAGGTACACGAGGAAACATAAAAAAATGAAGGCCTTATCTAAGAATGCGTCACATATTTACAATGCAGCCATGTGCTACCTCCCCCATGAGCTGCAACCGTGGTCTCGAAGTACTTGTTCACAAATATAACACCTACAGTACAAAAATTAGTAAGAAATGTGTGATATAATTTGCACATTTTTAAAATGACAATACACATTCAGATTTTCAAATACTTGTAGTAACATGGACACCTGTTTGCATGTAGTTTGTAAAGCTGTGTCTTAAAGTATATCTGCACATTGGAACACAACCACCACATAATACACATTGCAAACTCATCAGTCTGGTAACATGTGAACTTGAAATATTTTGACAGTTGACCATGCCTACACATCTATTTCATGCTGGACTCCCAACATCTTCCCTTCAACAATCATTGCTGATGTCATACACTATAAGTTGTCCTGTAGCCTTATAAAAGTCAGACTTGTCTGTGGCGGTTGTGTAAAGTACTGAGTTCTCCAGTCTGTGTACCTTAGATAGGTAGGGGTTCTGTTCTCTCTGCAGTCAACTAGGAGGTGTGTGTGTGTGTGTGTGTGTGTGTGTGTGTGTGTGTGTGTGTGTGTGTGGGGGTGTGTGTGTGTGTGTGTGTGTGTGTGTGTCTATGTAGTCAGAAGAGCATAAGTGTGTATCTTGCAGTTACCACTCCGATCCCATGGAGTGCCAGCTTTTTGACACTTGCACTTGCCTAAACATCTATTTCATGTTGGCCTTCCACCATCTTCAGCCCAACATCCACTGCTGATGTAATCTACTATAAGTTGTACTGTAGCCTTCTAAAAGTCAGACTTGTGCTGTGGAGCTTATGTAAAGTACTGCATTCTCCACTCAGTGTACCAAGATAAGTAGGGGTTATAACCTTGTTGCAGTCAACTGGGGGGGTGATGTGTTTGCACACTTGTTTGACATTTGAGAGAGCATTTTACACTGCATGTGGAGCACTGAAATTACCATTTACTCCACACCAGACACTGCTGATGTCATTAGCTAGAAAGCTTTGTCTGACACTCTCCAAGTCAGACTTGTGCTGTGGTGCTTTCTTTAAATACAGAGTTCTCTAGTCAGCCTATTAAGATAGGTAGGAGTTCTGTTCTCACTGCAGTCAACTGGGGTATGTGTATGTTGATGCATTTGCTTGACATTAGAGAGAGAGCATTTTACACCAGTATGTGAGCACTGCTATTACCATTTACACCTCACCAGACACTGCTGATGTTATTGGGTATACCTGATTTTCAGATGTGCAGTATTCCCATTAGGGCAGGGTTAGAGACTGGCCTATAGGCCAGGAACAAGTCACCTTAACCTATACGATACAGATTACAGTGATAGGGCTTTCAGTACATCCACATACATCATGGCATGGTTTGTAGGGCCTATATTTTCTTGGTGAGAAATCATGGACCTTTGCTAAATAGGCATTAGTAATAACACAGCTGTGTGCAGTAGACGTGTGAGTTGTTAATGCTAAATCCATGATGTTTACATCTGTTAGATGTCTTAACAGAGGTAATGGTGGACATGCATAATGAGTACACTATCATCCTGTGGAACTTGACCAGGCCAAGGCATTTGACACAAATTCACACTGAGGTATTCACTCAACACTGTCAGATGTGGCCATAAACAGCTATATCACCAAGTGGGCAGACCACTGGATCACATACTTGACATCTAAATATGTTGAAATGTATGAAGTGATGTATATCTCAGGTCCACTGATCAGGTTCTCAGGTCTATACATCAGGGCTGCCTGCTATGCCCTTTCTTGTCCATTATTTAAGTCACAGATGTCAAGATTGGCATATACATCCTGTGTCCAAGCAGCTGTCTGAAGGACTACAGATTGTGAGCAACATTGATGTCAACTGTGATATTAGTATAATACAGAAAGTATCAACACACACCAAGGATTGCTGCTGCAGCCATGACAACACATGAGATGAAGCAAAACCATGGGGAAATTTGTTACCTTATGAAAACAAATGCACAAACCAAGGATAATGTAGACATCACACCCTATGAGTAGTCCAATTGGTATGTGATCTGTGTCCTGGGGTAGACGGTATGTGGAACATCCACCATGATGTGGCCACAGTGGTGAGTACTCCCTTGTATGTTACACAACTACTAAGGATGTGCAGGACATCCATATCAAAGGCCATAATACATCCATAGATTGTAGCCTTCATCACACCAATAACTGAGTGGAATGTGCCTTTCTTCATCTACATCCCTACACATCTTCCAATGATGTGTAATTGAAGTGTAACGCCTTTGCCACACTGAGCTGCCACACATCTTTTGGACATGCCTAGGTATTATTTTTGTTGCATAAACATTACTGTCTGATGGTGTGGAACACATTTTAAGTTGTTACACCAGATGCATGTGTGATACCTTTTCTGGTGATGCACACATTACATACATAGCTGTTTGACAACATTGATGGCATGGGCTACATTTGTAACATTGTGGATTGTGCCATATATATGCCATGTACACCAGTCAACTAACCTGGATTTATCATAATGTCACATACAGGTATAGCAGTGTCCCTCCTAACACTTCCAGCAGATGTTGCAGTGTCAGGATGGTGTGCTTGATTACTCTCATAGATTGCTGACATTTCATAATAGTTGTACAAGTGTTTTCCTGTGAAACCATATATGATCACTCAGAATGACATATGTTGTGTCACAGACATGGTATTACTGGTGGTATTATTCTGATATTTTACATGATTGTGCATGCTTCTTTTACTGTTGTCCATGGGCCTGTAACTGTGCCCCACCTTTTGGAGAAGTCTACTGACATTGCACTCATATTCAGGCATATCAGTCTGCACAGCATTGCAATATGCACACAACCCCAATTGTATATTACATCCCTGATAGATGTCCTCTCCATTGTTCATGCCAGGATACTTATCTGACAAAGACACATCATCTCTATTTTTATGTCACATTGTCTGATGGTTAGATGATATACATTTTTACTGTGAAGTCCATACTGTACAATGTTGATATGTGATTAGTGTTCCTGCTACAACTGTCTCCCATTTACATGCCCTCATCTGCTGTACATTACAATGTTTCACCTATCTTCTTTCCCTGTGCTCATTACTACAATTCATATGTGTGCCCCTATGCAATACAAACACTTCCCTTGACTGTTTATTTTAAATGGTTGTCCATGTACCCTTACAGATCATTTACCCAACTTTTGTACAGAATGGCTTGAATGGGTTTTCACACTAATCTGCACTGTATACACTATCCTGTACTGTGTTTGGAACATATACATTACTATATGATAAACCCCAGTAATCATTGTTGCATTCTGCACAGTTCCACTAACATAGATTGCTGAAAGGAAAACAGGTTTGTTATCCATGTAGCACTACACAATTTTCTGGCTGCCACCACTTTTGCCTGCCACAAAACCATGCTTGTTTACATTTAAACATGGTGCGTGACATGAATATATAATTAGCGCTGCTGCTCACCGCACAAACACGTAAACTCTGTGTAGGATTCACATGAAGCCTACACTGAGTTTATTGAATCCTGCTGTATATCTATACAAACATATCTATCTCTCTCTCTCTCTTTCTCTCTCTCTCTATATATATATATATATATATATATATAGAGAGAGATGTGACAATGTGAGGTATTGTCTGCTATGCCAGGAGAAGTAGGGCACTGGATGTGTAACATATACCAGCACAGCTAGCTGGAATTTTGTAAAGAATTATATGTCATTTGTATATCAAACTGATTTGTTTAGATGCTTGCCCAAGGATATTTCCAGTATCCTGGCAGATCGATTCAGTGTAAACTTCACCCCCCTCACCCCCTAAAGAGCCCATCTCAATACTGAAAGATTGCCAAATTCCAGTAATAATGGCCACACAGGTAAAAGAATGCATTCTCCAAAGCTAAGAATATAGCCTCTATGGGACCAGATGACATCCCAGGCTGTGTACTACATGAACTACAAAATGAACTGGCACCTCACCTAAGAGTCATGTTTAATCATAGCCTCACCTCAGGTATCATGCCCACTGAGTGGTGCACAGCTACAGTTATCCCACTCCACAAGGGGGGATCCACCTTGGATCCTGGGAACTACCTCCCCATCAGTCTGATGAGCCTGATCTGCAAGGCCATGGAAGTTATTATCATGGAAATTATAAACAAAGACATTGGCAACCTTCAAACACTGGACCCCACTCAGTTTGGGTTCATAAAGGGCCGATCTTGTCTCCCGAACCTGATTGACTTCTTCGAATCCATCTCCATAGCCATGGACAAGGGTAAGGTGGTCCACACAACCTAGCTGGACCTCGTCAAGGCCTTCAACACCATCCCCCACTCTGGGATCATACATAAACTTACTAAGCTGGGCATTAATCCCTACATCACTCGATGGGTTGCCAACTCGCTTACTGACAGAACCCACTCTGTAAAAGTAGTCGACTCCAAATCCAGCTCCAGACAAGTCTTAAGTGGAGTACCTCAGGGTTCAGTCCTGGGACTGCTCATGTTCTTCATCTATTTCTCTAAAGTACAAGCCAACACTAAGGTAAGGGACTCTGGCTAACAAAGTTTGCAGCTGACTGCAAACTGGGAGCCATTATTGAATCCCCAAATTATGTGGATATCCTATAAAAGGGCCTTATAGAAACAGATGCTTTGTGCCTGAGCCATGGGCTCAAGCTCAATGCCAAGAAATGTATAGTTATCCCCTTTGGGAAAATAAATGTACCCATGAATTACCACATAGGTGGCAGTACACTAAACACAGAAAGTGTGATAAGAGACTTAGGGACACAGGTGGACAGTGGTCTCACCTTTGATAACCACATCACCACAACAGTCAGGAAATCTTTCTATGTGGCACACTTCATCACTAAGTGCTTTTCATGCAGAAAAAAAGAGGTAATTGTCCCACTGTACTCATTCCTCATTAGACCCATTATAGAATACAATGCCCTGTTTGGTATGTACCTCTCAAGACATCTGCAACAACTGGAAATGCCACAGAAATACCTCACTAAAAGAATCACAGGCCTAAAGCAGATACCCTATGCTGACTATCTAAAAAAACTCCACCTATACTCTGTTGCATATCGTCTACTCAGAGGCGATCTCTGCTTAACATACAAGGCCATGTCAAACTCAGAGCTGTTGGATATGCTACACTTAAAGAAATCCCAATCCCTCAGAGATACATGCTCCAGAGATCTAAACCTTGTCATCACAATGAAAAAAACATGCTGGAGGGATAGGTTCCTGACCCAGAGTCTCCCTAGACTCTGGAATGGACTGCCCATACATGTCAAGCAGAATGCCTCTTTGGCCCTCTTCAAAAGGAACCTTGATGATTGGATTGGGAGATAGGAAGTTCACACTGGGGATCACATCAGTCGCCCTGCTAGACAGGTTCAGGGAAGTAAATACTGTGGGAAGAAATAGCCAGGGAATTGTTATGGCTAGGCTTGTACTGGCCCTAGGGCCAATAGCCTAGTACCAACATATAAACCTATAAAGCTGCCTGTGTTAAAATGTATCAACAGTGTGCCCTGCTGGGTAGAAAATAAATGTACATGCAATATTGTAACTGTTTAAATGTATATATTATACAGAGAATACTGGAAGAAAAGAGGTTAATCTCCATCCACCTGACTTTGAGAAATAGTAAGAAAATTAAATTACTGGGCCTAGGCCATAAAGATGTTATCTCACAGTTTTGAATGAAGCTGGAGATGCAATGTCTGTAAGAAGCATGGTTTGTTAGTCTCTGTAGGAGGAGTAGAGGTCTGTAATTGTTTTATGACTTCCAGAAGCTGCATCAGATTTGAGCAATGCTCTTGTGTGTGTATTATTGACATGTAGATGCTAAATCCGGGCAGTTTCTAGCAATGGGGGGTTGCATGGGAACCAGAAGCCAGTTGACCAGATGCATGTGATGTCATTCTGTACAGAAATAATGTTTTAATATTAGGTGAGACAGAAGTCTCATTGCATTCTGTTTCTTGGAACTTGACATAGAAGGATCCCTCACCTACTTCATCTGGCCTGGATCTATTAAGTAAGTAGGAACAGTAATTCTCTAGATCAGTCAGGAAAATATAGCGAGAATAGTTAAGTATTGTTTTTCTGTAACAGTGTCAATCTTTCCAGCTGTGTTATTTTTAATATTTCCTGATTGAAACTCTGGTTTTTACTGTAAATATATATTTTGTATTTTCAAGTTCTTCTATTATTTATTATTAAATATACTTAAACTCTTCATTGTGGCTGATTCTTTTAGAGAATATTTTAACATTTGAGAGTACTTATATCTATTGGTGACACTGTGGACACTCCTGAAGCCCGGCTGTTTGGTCAACATTACCATTTGTATTAATATTAATTTTACTCAGTATAACCGGGTACCCTTGCAAGAGCCTTAGGTAGCTGGCTTTTTAGTGTCTGGTGCCAGCCTTTCCCAGGTGTGTGTGTGTGTGTGTGTGTGTGTGTGTGTGTGTGTGTGTGTGTGTGTGTGTGTGTGTGTGTGTGTGTCAGTTACTTGGAGCAGGGACACGAAGCACTGGTTTCACAGAGAGGGGACTGGAGGACTTGGCTTGTACACTTGGCTGAGGACCTAACTCTGCAGCTGTGCCTGTAGGGAGCTTTACTGGGGACCTGGGGAGAAACAGAGAGAGAAACCCAGACCCGAAGCTGTGTGTGTTCCCTGTGTGCTCTTAAGGAAAACTGTGCTTGATGCAGAGAGATGCATCAGGAAATACTGGGTGTATCCATTTTTGTTCCAAGTGAACGTCCCTCTACAGTGTCAGTGGTGAGGATTCAGGCTCCTTGATTACTAGCACAGAGTGGGGACATCACAAAATATATATATATATATATATATATATATATATATAGAGAGAGAGAGAGAGAGAGAGAGATAACAAACAGCACACTTGCCTCTGGTGCAGAAGGCTGTGGGTTATATTCCTACTCCAGGTAGTTTGATTACTGACACTTCAGTGCAACATAAGGGGAGTGTATTGTCCTTTGTATAAGGCATTAACTGGAGGTCCCATCTGCTTGAGTTGGTTTGCTTGAGTTGAGTTGAGTTGCTCAGGTGGATGTAAAAGATCCCATGTTACAAAACAAAAAGAGTAGTGGATGTTCCCTGAAGCCCTTGCCAAATTTTCCCTTGCACTATAAATACCACCATGGGTTTCCCATGACAAGAGGCTACTAACCTAGTGAGACTAACATGTTTAACAAAGGATAAAGTACATATGCATAGACATAGATATATATGTACATATAGATATGATTCACTGACACAAATTCAAAACACAACTACACTGAAGACAAAAAGTCCAGAAGAATGTAACCGAAGTGCACACACACACACACACACAGTGAATGCCAAATAAATGAACATCAACACAATTTACAAAAAAGGACTAAACTAAACTGATTCCAAAAGGAAAACAATCATTTTTCTTCTGTAATCAGCCAAAATAAAATAGTAGTACCCTCTGATATACTTGGTGTGAATAATGGTACTGATAAGGAAATGGGTTTTTGGTACGGTGAAGTGAAAGGTTGGGGTTGGGGACTGGGGTAGGTTTAGGGTTAGGGTTAATACACATAAGTTAGAATGGATGGGGAGTTTATCCCCTTGCTCCACCTTAGTCATGTATGCTAAACCTAACTGTATTCCTGCTGCTGCCCCAACCCTATTCATCACCTTACTAATAATCTAATCTTTTCCCTAATAATACCATTATCCAAGGCACTCAGACACATACTTAACACACACCATCATAGAAACAAATCTCTGAAATTATAATCTTACCTAACCTATACAGTAAACCTAACCTACAGGCATTAGCACACACACTCCCATTCTAATGTTGAAACCTTCAGTGTAGCCAAAATTTCCAATGTTATAAAATCCACTTGCTATAATACCAAGTACATCCTATACACCAATGCAACAGTCAATGTTGTAATGTTCCAAATCTCTTGCAATTGACAAGCAGGGATTTCAGACCAAACAGCTTGCTGTAAACCTCATTAATGAATTGTGCAAGCAGCAGAGTATGCATACTGCAATCTGTCAATGACCCATACTTGGGTCCTGAGCTCTTACCATCACTGAGACATTGAATTACTTTCATACCCCTTCCATATTCATTACTGTATAGCTGATTTATCTGTTTCCAACAGACTTATTTAGTCAAAATAAAGGAAACTAGGTTTAAACAAGTTGATTGATTTCACCAAATATGTCTGAATGAAGGTATTTAAAAATAAAACTGTGATTAAGTATGCTTCTGAAAAATCTTGGATGAATATTTATGAGATGAAAGCACTTCACTTTTCAAATTAAAGCTGGATTGTTTTCTTTTTTGCCAAGTTCACTATTTTGTTTTTTTACTTGCTAATTGGTCATGGTTTTTGTGGTCCTATTTGTTCATTTATTTTTGTGGCCTCTCATTGGTCTTCACTGTTTTGTTATGTTGTTAATTTTGATTGGAGAGGGATTTTATGACACATTCATTATTATCAGTACTACGACTCTGCTTTTGTTATGTAGTAATGAGAATGTTTTTTCAGAAAGAAAAATAAATTCCATGCTAGTTCATTAAAAACAAAAAACAAAAGAAAGAAAAAGAAAAGCAAAAAAATATATTAAGGTAAAAAGGGAGGATTTAGGAATATATGGGAGAGGTCAAGGTGAAAGGGCTCCAGTCAGGAAAAGACAAAAAAAATATTACTGACAATAGACATAAATGAAGGATTAAGGCATATTATGATAGCGCTGTGAGACCAGACCTTAATTCAAAATAGAAAGTGGTACATTGATAAACACTGTCTAGACAGACTATTCGTGTTTCTGAATTTAAATAGTATGTCTGCAAGGTCAAACAACATAGGCAGGCAAGACTTCACCCTTGATTTTATACTCACATCTACCCAAATATATGTCCTGGTCTGTCAGTTCTAACCAATAATCTCTGTGAGCACTGTATACTTCTGTCAAACAGGTCCTTTAAAGCCAAATATCTTCTGTACCAACATGTACTTTTGTCATCCAGTGCCAGTAAATTTGGAATCCATCCAACTCTCACACCATAAGAAATTATACTGTAGCTCCCTTTTCAGTGGTACTTACCGAATAACTGCCTACTCTATTTTAAAAACACTTTCTCTGGCCTGCAAGACTGTCTTTTTGCAGATAGGAAAAGGAGACTTATTGGTAAAAGATGCATAGCTTATCTCCAAACTACTAACCCAACTTAAGAAATTAAAGGTCGGTCCAACAGGAAGGAAATACCACAAGACAGGGCCCTGCACATACTCCTCCAAAACCTATGAAGAAGTGTTCGGCATATACTTCTCAGAGGTACAGGCAAGTACAGGAGAACTATGGTTGACCAAGTTCGCAGACGACTGCAAACTAGGGGTTATAATTGACTCTCTGGCTGACACAGACATCCTCCAAAAGGGTCTCACTGAGATGGATACCTGGTGTCAAAATCATGGCCTCACGCTAAATGCCAAAAAGTGCATAGACAACCCCTTTGGAAAAACCAAATTACCCACAAACTACCACATAGGTGGTAGTCCCCTAAATATGGAAGATGTAATAAGGGATCTGGGGACCCAGGTAGATAGCAATGTCACCTTTGATAATCACATTGCCAAAGTGGTTAGAAAATCCTTCTACATGGCCCACCTAATCCAAAAAGGGTTCGCATCCAGATCAAAAGACATCATTGTGCCCCTCTACTCATCACTCATCAGACCCATCATAGAGTACAATGCCCCATTTGGGATGTACCTTACACGACACCTGCAACAGCTGGAAAGACCACAGAAGTACCTCACCAAGAGGATCACTGGCCTCAAACAGATGCCCTATGCAGCTCGACTGAAGAAATTACAGCTGTACTCGGTTGCATACTGCCTACTCAGAGGTGATCTCTGCCTGACATACAAGGCCATGTACAACCCAGAATTGATGGACATGCTCCACCTAAAGAAAACCTTATCCCCACGAGCCACATGCTCTAGGGATCTAAACCTCACCACAACAATAAATAGGACGTGCTGGAGGGATAGATTCCTGTCCCAGAGGTTTCCCATGCTTTGGAACAAGATCCCAATCTACATTAGGCAGAGCTCCTCACTAACACTCTTCAAAAGAAATCTTGACGAGTGGATGGGAAACAGAAAGTTTACCTTGGGGATCACTTCAGTGGCTCTGCTGGACAGAGGCACAGGGAACTAATTTAAGGGGGCGACAAAAGCCAACACATTCCGGCTAGGCTTATAAATGCCTTCGGGCAGATAGCCTAGTACCTACCTATAAACCTATGTAAAATTGCTATTAATTTTGTAAATGCCACCTATCTAAGAAGTAAACAGACTAGGCTAGCTTCCTTTAAATCTTTTATAGAAACTCATTAAACAAAATAAGAAGTGGCACCATCAATTAATCAAATTCCTACTCACTCTCCTCCATCACTACAAGAAATTATTAATTTTTTTTTCCTTTTTCCTTTCTCCTACCCAACTTATCTCCCTACACGAACCTATATCCCTTCCCCAACATCCCACCCTCTCTTTAAAAAAAGGGCATCTGTACTACAAAAAAAAAACTATTGCCCCATACATAGCTCTCCACTTTGCACCTGCATCCACTGGACACACTTTAATCATTACACGAATCAATCAGCACATTTATGTTGCCCTCAGAGACTCCAAATTCCAAATTGTCTACTACTTGCACAGCTGTTGCTGTACAAGAAATGGAGAGCTATGGTCCTTTCCTACACCCGTCCTGCACATCCCTACCTGCCTTTCATAGCATTTTTCCTCCTGCTTGCCCCCATTTCACCACTTTCCTATCAGCCCTTTTCTCTTTTCTTTGTTTGGAATTAGTGTAGGTTTAAGCGGAGTGCCGTGCAAATTCACTCAAACCTGCTTGAAACTGCCTTTATCACCTTAGGTGTTTCTGACACTGTTAGGTACATCTGCAAAATAATGTCCCCTGCCCAGTCTTGAACCCAGGACCATATCAACTATAGCACAGTGCATTAGCCTCTAGGCCACTCACCTCTGAAATGAAATTGGTGTTTCCATAAACATATCCTGATTGCCAATGACAAACTGCTTGTACAAATAATGAGAAAATTGACAGTGTACTTGGGACTGTGATACAGACACCAAACCAGTACACAGCCAAATAAATAATGGATGTACGGAAGGCCTAGGATATTAGTTATAGCTGACAAATGCACAGACTGTTGCAGAATGTCCACAGTTGTGCCACCTACTGTTGGCACAGTTGTCACAAAACCTATTCTGTATGTTGAAGTACTGGCAAGATAGTACAGATTGAAGTTACAAGTTCATAACAGACAGTTCAGTGTTACATGTCATATCCATCTGAACATGCATGCTGTCAATCCTGTGTAACAGACTGTATGTATGCACATATATCTTGAAAATGCACCTGGTGCAATATCGACTTGGTAGTTCAGTCTGTTAAATTCATAGCATGCTGTACATTTTGCCACCCACAGTCCTGGGTTCAAATCTACTGTGTTGCACTTTAATTACATGCTTGTGAATACAACAAATAATGCCTGGGTCCTGCAGTTTTAACTGAAACAGTTTGCTGCTACTGCATTCACTGCTACTCATCTTAGCATGTCAAAGGCCTATAGGTAGGGATACACTGCACAGATCTGTATAGGCTACCTATATGTCACTGTTGCATAACATATGTACCTTAAGCACATGCCTCAGCTGGACTACTATGGGTACCCCCACCCTTGCTATGCTGCAACAACAGAGCTGACACTGCTCCCTCACTGACACATACAGCTTGCTGTCCTCCAATGTGTTCACACTCCCCATTATGACAACTGGGTAAAATGCAGCAGCTGCTGCCTGTAACATATGGGGCAGTATGTTCAGCTACCTGCTACAGACCTACCATACCTCACAACCACCTAGAACAAGGATCCACACAATAGTCATACATAAAGGGGTGGAGGGTCAAAGGTCAAGCTACAGGGACATGTGTCACAGTCTTCTCCTACAAAGATACACAGCTGATAGACCAGCAGCTACTGCAGCAGCATGCATATTCTGATGTGTATAAAGTATGACACTCACATCTGTCTTCGCTCTTACTGACCACAACCCACATTGTTTAACACTAACTGACACGTAATCAGAAAGTCTGTTTACAATGGCCAAACATAGCATGCAAAACTGTGGTCATACCACATAAATCACAACAGGGGACAGTATTTCTACCTACCCTCTGTGATGCTGTAGGCTCCACACCTCCATAATGTCCATCTCTCAGACTGGGAAAGGGGCCATTGCCTACATGAAGGCCTTAAATATAGCACTGTTGTGCCATGCCATTGGCTAATTAAAGTGCAACCCAGCTATTCTGGATGCAGTTAGCAAGTCTGAGCCACAGACTGGTGCACAGGCAATCATCTGTTCATGAGCATTAGCTGCAAAAAGTAAGCAAATGCCTATGGTAAACAGGTCTGTGACTTTCTCTACAAAGACAGACTGTGATATCACAAGCAATATTTTTCAGGATTTCTGCACAAAAAGGAGTACAGAACTCTGCCAGGTATGTAATAGAAGTCCCCATGTAATGGGATGCAGATGGGAGGATGCAGTTATGAGTAATACAGATTACAACAGTAGGCCTGTAGTACATATGGTTGCTGATAGTCAGCTGTCCAGCACCTACAGGCTTCCGTTTCAGCTCTGCCTGCTGTGACATACATCACAGCTCTGGCCCTCTGAGTCCATCCTACAATGGTAGGCTCCTGTATGAATGCTACTGGATTGTGTGTTAAACAATAGTGGCAGTAAATGTACATATTGAGCTTACAAAGTAAGGGAATGAATACAGTGACAGATATTACAGTACCATAACTGTTTTCTGAGGGTTCTGGCATGTGACAGCCAGATTCCCCACAGTCTGAGAACAACCATTATGTATTGTCCAACTGTTTGCCAGACATCCACATTTTTCTGGCAGAGGGTCCTCATATATCAGGCACATGTACACATTTTACACATTTCGTAAACATCTGTGTACTGCAGAAGTCAGACACCTATAGAGACGATACCCTACATTATGTTTCCAGTGCTGTCTGTCATTGCTTCACACGGATGTTGCTGGACTATCCCCATATACTTGTAGTAACACTCACTTATTTGTTAGATGGTGGCTGTATGACATGGTACTGGGACGTTGCCCATAGGGGACACATCACAGTAGATGGCATTGATGGGAGTGAAGACATAACAACACACTTCGTCACAGCACACAGGGCCATAACCGGAATACATAGGCTCATAGGATCACAGGCGGTTACTAGGCTGTTGGCCCTGAGACCTTTATAAGCCTAGCCAAGAGTTCAGCCCTTGTTTATACAAGTCAGCACCCGATGCCTCAGTCCAACAGGGAGACAGTTGGAATCCCAAGGGTGTATTTCCTGCTCCTATCCAGTTATCCAGGTTGCACTTTAAAAGGGGTAAAGAGGTACTCTGGTTGACGTGGAGAGGGAGTCTAGTCCACAGATGGGGGAGTCTCTAGGACACAAATCTGTCCCACCAACAAGTCCTGTTAATGTCACAAACCAGGTTGAGGGCACGTATGTGGGTTACTTGAGTGTAGCCTGACTTGTGGATATGCAGCAGTCCCATCCAGGTAAGGTCCATGATTGTCTTGTATGCCAGACAGAGGTCACATCTGAGGAGTCTGTATGAAACTGAGTAGAGGGATAGGGATTTTAGCCTATCTGTGTATGGTAGATGTTTGAGGGTCTGGGATCTCCTGGTGAGGAACTTCTGTGGTCTCTCCAGCTGCTGCATGTGCTTTGCAAGGTAAGGGACATTGTACTCAATAATGGGCCTTATAAGGGAAGAAAACAGACATATTATGACCTCCTTGTCCCTGGATGAGATACCGTTACTGATGAGGTGGTCCATGTAGAAGGCTTTCCATAGAGTGGAAGCAACATGGTGGTCAAAATTCAGGTTGCTATCAACCTGTGTGCCCACATCCCTCACAGCTGATTGTGGGCTTAGGACATTGTTATTAATGTGATAATTTGTGAGGATGTCACATTCCCCAAAGGGGATGATGATGCATTTTGTGGTATCCAGCTTGAGGCCATGTTTCTGGCACCAGTAATGTGTCTGAGTAAGACCCTCTTGGAAGATGTCCACATCACTAGGGGATGTGGTGACAGCATCCAGCATGCAGTCATCTGCTAACTTGGGCAGCCATAGCCCACTGGTTTTGCCCTGCACCTCAGAACAGTATATCCCAAATAACAGAGGCCCCAAGATAGAACCCTGTAACAGCTTGTTATGGGTCTACTGCTTGAGGTGGCTTCCCCTATTTTGATTAGGTGGGTTCTATCAGTGTGCCAGTTTGCTACCCATCTGGTAACATATGGATTGCTGCCTAGTTGAGAGAGTTTTATCTATTATGGCCATGTGGTGAATGGTGTCAAAGACTTTGGCCAGGTCAAGGTAGGTGGCGTGCACTGTCTTAACCTTGTCCATGGCTATGGTGACTGTCTCAAAAAAGTCAACCAAATTTAACAAACATGATCTCCCCTTGACAAAGGCAAACTGTCTGGGATCGAGTGTTTGGAGGGTGCCAATGTCCTTGTTAATGAGGTCCATGATAATCGCTTCCATGGCCTTGCAGATCTAGCTAGTGAGGCTGATGGGTCTATAATTTCCCAAAATGGTGGATGCTCCATGTCCCTATTAAGTCAGCGAATGCACTAAATTGCAAACGCTGCTTTATCAAACTTACTTACCTGAAATGGCAAAATCTCAAAAGCACGGAATAGTGATATTTTTCCTAGGGAATAAAAATCACTCGCCCATTTTTGGGACTTTGCCATTTCCTCCACTGCAGTGCGATCTCAGAGTTGGTATATTTAAGTAGAGGGTTGTGGGGGTGTTTTTTTCTTTTTTTTTTTTTTGAATGGATCAGCGATTGATCTGTTTGTTCGACATTTTGTTTTTTCAGTGTTAGTGGGGCGATTATATAGCACACAATTTAGTGCATTCTCTTATATAATATAGACCCGACTTTCCACTTATGTGCAAAGGGATGACAGTGGCTGTCCTGCACTCAGCTGGGACAAAGCTAGTATTCAGCCTTTGGGTGAAAAGGGTGCCTAATAGTGCTGCAAGTTCCTGCCTGAGTTCATGTAGGATGCAGCCTGGGATAGGTTCATAGGTGTTTATTAGGCTAACGACTCCAAAGGCCTTTTAAAAGCCTAGCCATGCATCCTAAATCTCTGACAAGTTCTGATACCCTTAAGTGTAAGCATGGGTCAGGGAGATGAACCATTTACAGTTTACCTGTTTGCATTAGAGACATATGTACAAAACCAAGGATGAATGTCCGGTTTCCCATCCAATTATCCAAGTTGCACTTGAATTGGGTTAGGGAGTAACTCTGCTTCACATGGATGGGGAGCATGTTCCATAGATGGGGTAGTCTCTGGGATACATATCTATATCTCTAGCAGGTCCTATTTATATCACAGTTTAAGTCTTTAGAAAGGGTAATTCTGCTACTTTTTGTTTTGTGGAATATGCAGGAGGTCCATCAGAGTGGGGTCTGATAATGCCCTGTATGCCAGGCATAGATGTCCCTTCAAAAGCCTGTAGGAGACAGAATACAGGGATAGGGCCTTTAGGTGGTCTGCATAGGATATATTACTTATGCCCTGTATTCTTCTAGTGAGGAGCCTCTGTGGACTTTCCAGATGTTGGATATGCCTAGTTAGGTACATACCAAAGGGTGCATTGTACTCCCTGATAGGTCGGATGAATGCCTAATACAGTGGAACAATGACTTCCTTTGACTTAGATTCTAATCAGGTCCCATGCATGCTGTATGTTTTGCCTTTGAGAGATCAGTGATGACCTGTTTCCTATGTATAAGGGGAAGTATAAGGGAAGGGGGCAGACAATGGGGATGTCCTGATCTACTGATGGGGGGAACAGAGGGCTGATGTTCTCATTGAATCTGTCAACCAGCAAGTTTGCTATATCTACATCATTTGTATATGTGGTGTCCTTGACCAGATTGGGGTGCTTCCTTTGGACATATGTAAAGAAGGACTTATAATTGTTTGTAGTAGATGTCACCATTTTGGACTAGAAGTTTGCTTTCGAGGATTTCAGTAGTGCTTTCATTAGCTTGTTCAGGCTAAGGAGGCATTCCTTCCAATTGGGCACCTGCTCCTTCTAGGTGTTGCACAGCATTTTTTCCCCTTGTTATAGAGTTTTTATTTATTGCAGATGTCCACCAGACAGGCTTACTTATCCTTGAAAAGGATGATGTAGTCCTGTTGGGTATTTCTGATTCCATGCATCTATATACATGCTCATATAGTGCTTTGGTGTAGTTTTGGGTATCAGTGCCAGTTCCAGAGGGGGGAGGGGGCTGTGAAACTGTTTATACATCCCTCAGGAGGCTGTAATCAACTTTGGAGACATGTTTATGTCTGACCCTAACTAGTTGGGTATTATGGGAGTTGGTGACTTCCAAAGTGACTGCTTTATGGTCTGATCTTACCAGGGAGGATGATACTGTAGGGATGCTGCAGTGGTTACTCATGTTGTTTAACACCATGTCCAAGATACTTTCACCTCTGTGGGTGTATCATCTAGCTGTTCAAAGGTGTTTGCATTGACAACATTGATGAATCTCTGGACATTTGTGTTCTGGCATGTGTAGTTCTTCCAGTCTATGTTTGGGTAGTTAAAATCACCCAGGATCAGGGTACAGGGTTGAATTCTGATAGAGTCGAACAGGTCCATATAGGTGGAATGGGCATCTTGAGTCAGATTTGGGGAATGGTAGCTAGCTATGATTTGAATAGGGGTCTTGTCAATGGTTAACTGCACCTTAAGTGTCTCTTGTGTGTCATACTATTTGACCAGCCTGGAGGTGTGTATGCCTTTAATATATAGTGAAACTCTACCTCCTTTGGCTTTACTGCCTACATTTTGGGGTCTGAATGTATGATTGGATGGGTAACCAGGTAAGGCTGGGGTGCTCTCCACAGCTGAGAACCAGGATTATGTGACTGCACAGATGTCAGCATTTTCCAGGGTTAAGAATGCTTGCAATGAGTGCAGCTTCATTTTTAGACTCCTAGCATTTAGCAGCATGAGCTTTAACATGTGTTTTGGTGTATGTTGGTAGTTTTAAGCTCATCACTTTTCCAAGAAAAGGCACTATAGTGGAGGCATGAATCTTTACCGGAAGCGTGAAGCCCAGGTGAGACAGATGCAGGCCATCATATCTTTCCAGGCTGTCAAGTACTGGACCCCCGCCTGGAATGGCACCAGAAACTAAGCCAATTGTTAAAGTCAATCATTTCCTGTTTGTATTGAGGCATCATACTGGGTGATGGCAGAATGCTGCTTAATGCTAGGTACTTACCTGCCTGTGACACATAATCAGCAAGCTCAATCATGTCTCTCTTCATATAGTCCAGAGAGGTATGTCTCAAGTCATTCACACCAGCATGGACTATGACAGAGCCATAACAGTACCTTTTGTTAAAATACATCAGTGCGTATGTGATATGGCAGATTCTGGCACCTGACAGACAACTAACCATGACTTTCTCCTTATCCAGCCTGGTGAGAGGCACATCTGTGTGTCTCACAATGGAGTACTCTATGACTAAAATGTTTGGTTTATGGTGAAGCCTTAGTGGCTGTGAGACACAGATGTGTGGACCATGCATGGTATGTGGTGTGGAAGGCTTTGGAGAGTACCTGTGGTTTTACCTTGGAGGTCACCTTTGTTTGGGTATGTTTATGTTGAGGACCTCCACATAGAGTGTATGTTGTGTAGGTGTGGGTGGTGTTTGAGGTGTAGTGATTGTACTGACATCATTTTCAGTGCCAGATATACAGGCTTGAGAATGAGAGAGCATGGACTCTAGGTTCTTAATGTACTTGCATCTCTCACAAATTGTATTCCTAGGGGTGGTAGTAGATGGTTTTCCATGTACATGAGGTAGTCGCTACACTGTGTCAGGATGGCCATATCAAACAGAATGGCAGGAGAGACTGTAGGACATTGTCCAGCCACATTTGTCAGAATCTGATGGAGAAAGGCCAGGGAGATCTAAGGGATGGTCATAAAGCCCAAGTGCTTAAACCAAAGGTAAGAGGTTTACAACAACACTTACAGTTTAGACAGGCTACAAACAAGCAGTAAAAAATGCAACAGAAAAAATGCAGTTGAACACTTTAGAGAGCAAGCAGCAAGTAGCAGGAAAAAGCAAACTGAGCAGGAAAATGCAAGATGTATTGTCACTATGTTGCTGATAGCCACATGCGTACTGTGTTGATAGATGGCGGGGTATCATGAGGTAGTTAACAGATGATAGTGCTAGCCAATTTGGATGTGCAGGATGTGTACTTAGTGCAGAGCACTGTATGTGGTTCTATGATGTGCTCCCCTCTTCTTGTCTTTCAGAAACCATGTGCAGATGGAGGCACTCATCTCTTACTGCTGCCGAAAACGTGATCTTTCATGGCCTCAGACTGCATCACCAAACCCTGCTTCCCAGAACTTGCCAGAATTGGGAGGAACATGCTGCACTGTGGGCTGACCTCATTATATCAGTAAACCAAGTAGGGCTACAGGAAAGAAGCTATAAGCAGGTTGACACAGGTGGCTGATATGATAAATGTTGGATGGCAAAGGCCATTGCTGTGGCCAGGGACCGTGCTGCCACCAGTGGAGGAACAACCACTCTCAGCCACAGAGGAGTTCCTAGTAACCTGGGATCAGCCACCAGCTCCCAAGCATCCATCACCCCATACATCATGGGGGTTGGTGGCACAGCTTCCACAGCAGAGGAGCATCCAGGTAAGCCTCCTATGTTCCTCTCTGTAATACTGTAGCAGTCATTGTGGCAGCCTCTACATACAAGTACATGAATGTCAGGTAAATCTGCATGTTGGGGGGGGGGGGTTATTCATATTGCACACTTATGCACACATACTCAGAATTTCAGCAATGTGGGCAGTATCAGAGTTCCTACTATACATGTTGATATACACACATATTATCCTGTAACAATGCCACATTTGTGTTTGCTGACAATACCTCTCCCTCACATTTCCATAGGTACATCTGGTGTGGCCGGAGTCCAACATCCTGAGCAGGTAAGTGTGCAACTGTTTATGTATGGCTCACATATAAGAATGTTAAGGGCTGCCAGTTTGCTGTAGACACAACTGTTATGCTTAGCCAAAGTACAATACTAGTATGTTCAGTTTTGGAAGGGTTCACTGCAGTGCATTGAATCAGTAATCATAGTAGTGTATTTGCAGGGACTATAACATATTTGCACTTATTGTTGTGAAGGTCTATGCAGTCTGCTATGCAGGGGGCAACAGTATGGTGAAGACGGGTGCACTGTGTTTTAGGTGTAGGTCCATTACATACACTGACATATCACTTATCTCACATGTGTATAGTACTGGCAACATTAACCAGACATAGCTGCAGTGCATGTCTTGTCTGTGTATGTCATAGTCTGCGTGTGTGTTGTACATGGGATCAGAAATAACATGTGGTATGTATAATGTAGTTGTGGCACCTCACGTGCGTGTGTGTGTGTGTGTGTGTGTGTGTGTGTGTGTGTGTGTGTGTGTGTGTGTGTGTGGATCAGCAGACATAATAATGCAGGTATTAATGTAGGTGTGTTGTCTTCCTCTTCACAGGTGACTACAGGGGCTGGAGTGTGTCCCCCTCAAAACCTGATGTCAGTGTCTCATCAGACTCTGATGATGATGGTGGCCATAGTGAGGCACAGGTGGGGTTGTTGGGGGCTGAATCTGTATCATGGGTTGAAATCCCACTTCCTCCTCAAATGTCGCCACACACAGTCAGTATGCCCACACATACCCAGTTCCCTGCGGCCACAAATATTGGACAGTCAGAGTTTGGCAGCATCGAACAGGAGAGTGTGATGACTATGGCATCAGTGAGTGTTGACACAAGCCATAGCCAGAGAGCTGGCAAGGTTCCACACAGACAGATTGACAGGGGTGCTTGAAGGATGACTGCTGCTCATCCACCACCTGTCACAGGTGTCAGATCATGCATCACTTGATGCATGTTTTGGTTTGTCATGGAGGCACAGGCACTTTCTGAGCACAACACCAGATGGATGCTAAGGATCATGGATACATCCCTGTCTGGCATCCATGACTCCATCCACAACACTGGTGATGCCATGCATCATTTTGCCAATGCAGTGGATAGATGGTGGGGGAAGACATTAAAAGTCCTTAACCACACATTGTCTGTGCTAGAACATGTGGTAGGACTTGGGCATTGGATATGTGGATGCAGGTCAGCAGCAACATTAGCTGAGAGCCCACATGACCATGCACAGTCACACTCCAGTAGTGGCAGTACCACCAGCACTACATAAGGGAGGTTGCTGTCTTAACCACAACATGGCAGGCCATGGGCACATGGTCCTGAATGGTCCCGTGAGGGACATGGGCCCAGCAGACACCAGTCAATGTCAGTGACTTGTGCCACATCTGACCTTGGCCATGGTGGTACCAGTGCTCACTCCTGGCACAGCCAGTTCCCATATTAGTGGCTGGAGATGGTGAACTGTCTAGTCTGCTATGTATGGTCCACTGCTGTCCAACATACCCATGTGTAGGGCTAGCACATGGCTTGACTGGGTACACACACACACACACACACACACACACACACACACTCATACATCAGTGTCACATGCAGGTCACCAACAGACAGCTGACCACCACCCCTTCCTGACCCTCACACATGAAGTCAACTGTTTGGCACAGCCTAGGCCTCTGGCACCCCCACACCACAACCTGTGCATGTGATGATACCTGTGTCACATCCCTGCCATCCATAACATTGATATAGGGACATACAAATATGTGTCTGATGCATAGGGTGACTATAGTATATTACATTACATTGTTTACTGTGGTTCTGTTATGGCATGACAGGTGCTATCTGCTGGCATGTGTCATGAGTACACAGTAATGTCTGTGTTCCATTGTTGCATGATGTTAGATTGGCGGAGGTGTCACAGACTGACAGGTATCTCTCAGAACTTTGTATGTTTCTGAGTGACTACACTGTGGAGACTTAGTGGCAATACAGTGGCTCAGGATGCCATGGTAGCAAAGCCGAAATATGACATCAGCCAGGAAAGGCTTTATACATGCATGGTTACCTAGGTACATCTGTGTAGAGCAGTGTATCAGGGGCAATGGGATGGACAGCATAATCCTGCATGCATACCTCATGACAAAGCATGCTACCCTTGATACATGTCACCTGAGTGTTGTGTACCTACAAATTTATGCCTAGGTAGATGTGGGCTATTTAGGGGCAGCAGGTACAAACAGGACCTTAAAATGTTTAACCATTGCACATACATAGGCAAGACTGACACACTGTTGCAAGGGGGAATATTTGCACACACACACACACACACACACACACACACACACACACACACACACACACACACACACACACACACACACACACACACACACACACACACACACACACACACACACACACACACACACACAGACAATTTTTTGTGAGTAGAACCCCTACCTATCTAGTTGTAGATACTATAGTACTATGTACTAATCACATGTACCACAGAGATTATGTGTTGTGGGAGTGTCTGCCAGTGCTGTTAAGGTGGATGACATCAGCAGGGCCTGTAAGGGAGGCGAATGGGGGGTTGACAGGGCCTGCAAATGCATAACCGTTCAATACAGATAGGTGAGAGAGACTCACTTCTGCAAAAGGATATATTTACACACACACAATGACAGAGTTGCCTTTACTGAGAGTAGAACCCCTGCCTATCTATTTTTATACAACATAGCACTATGTACTTATCGCATGCACCACTCAGCATATCTGTTTTGAGAGTGTCAGCCAGTGCTGTTACGGTGACATACACAGCAGGCCTTGTAAAGGAGGCCAACTGGAAGGTCAACAGATAGGCACAGGGCCTTAAAATGTATAACCATTACACAGAGATAGGTGAGACAGACACACTGCTGTAAGGGTGTATATTGCTAAATACACACACTTGTGAGATTTGAACCCCTACCTATCTAGTAGTAGACACTACAGCACTATGGACATATTTCATGTGCCACGGAGCTTATCTATTTTGAGATAGTCAGCCAGTGTGAGATTAGAACATCTGCCTATCTAGTAGTATGCACTACAACATTATCTACTTATCGCATGCACCACAGAGTTTGTCTGCTATTAGAATGTCAGCCACTGTTGTTAAGGTGGGTGACATCAGCAGGTAATGACAGGGAGGACAATGTGCAGGAGTACACTACTCACAGGGCCATAAAATGATTCACCATGGCACAGGCACATGCCAGATGGCCATGTCTGTACTTCTGTTAGAGAAATATCTACACTCACACCCACAAGGTGGCTGAAATGAGATTAGAATGGGCCTATATCACATAGTCGAAGTTTAATAACTTTGAACATGGAATGTTTGAATCATCCTGTTTGAAGTTAAAAAACTTGGACTACAGATATAAAACACAAAAAAAGAAAAGAAAAAATAAACTGTTGTAAGCAGGGGGACAAGCCCTCCTGTACCCCCCACACCTCCTGCTACTTAAATATACCAACTCTGAGATCATACCACATTGAACAAAATGGAAACCTCCCCTTATGGAGATTTCCATTGAAACACTCAAACTTCTGCAAATTCGAACTTATGGTCTTGACCATATGAGGTTTGAACTTGCAGAAGTTCAACTATCTGCTAGGAACCCGATTAGAACCTCTACCTACCTATCTACTATTACACAGCATGTGTGGCCTGCAAAGTGAACCTGTTTTATGCTGTTAGTGTATCTAGTGTCCTAGCAGTGGGGTACATCTTAATTCCACTGCTATGTGTGTACAGGTACCAGTTCCACCATGTCTGGCCAGGTGCAGTTTGCTAGATGGGCAATCGGCCATTGACAATATGGCCCATCCAAGTCTTGCATTGACATCATTGCACATTACACCACTTGCTCACCGTTGTCTGTCTACAGGGTGACATTCCACAAGCAGAGGGTTCTGTGTTTGGGCAGTTATGTCATTATGCTGCCTTGGTCTGTTAGCATCAAACAACTTCTGTGAGTGTAGGTGCAGATAACCCCAGCATCCTGCATGTATGTGTGGACATTCTTACATCCTTGTAAGGGCATCTCTTGTGCACAGCCCTCTTCAGGTCACCCCACAGATTTTCTATTGGATTTAGGTCTTAGCTCTGGCTGGGCCATTCCAAAACTTTAATTTTTTTCTGGTGAAGCCATTCTTTCATTGATTTGGGTGTATGCTTGAGGTCATTGTTGTGTTGAAAGGTGAAATTTCTCTTCATCTTCAGCTTTCTAGCAGACTCCTGAAGATTTTGGGCCAAAAGTGACTGGTATTTGGAACTGTTTATAATTCCCTCCACCTTGACTAAAGCCCCAGTTTCAGCTGAAGAAAAGCAACCCGAAAGCATGCTACTGCTTTCACCATGCTTCACTGTGGGGATGATGTTCTTTTGGTGATGCAAAGTGTTGTTTTTGCACCAAAGGTACCATTTGGAATTGTGACCAAAAAGTTCAACCTTGGTCTCATCAGACCATAACACATTTTCCCACATGCTTTTGGGAGACAATGCATTAGTTTGCAAATTTTAGCCTAGTCTGGATGTTTTTCTGTATAAGAAAAGGCTTCTGTTTTGCAACCCTACCCCATAGTCCAGACATATGGAGAATATGGGGAGATTGTTGTCACATGTAGTACACAACCAGTACTTACCAGAAATTTCTGCAGCTCCTTCAGTGTTGCTGTAGGTCTCTTGGCAGCCTCCCTGATCATTTTTTGTCTTGTCTTTTTATCAATTTTGGAGGGACATCCAGTTCTTTGCAACATCACTGTTGTCCCATATTTTCTCTACTTTTTGATGACTGTCTTCACTGCATTCTATGGCATATCCAATGCTGTGGAAAATTTTGTGTACCCTTCTCCTGACTGATACCTGTCAACAATGAGATCACTTTGATGCTTTGTAAGCTCTGCGAACCATGGCTTTTGTTGTAGCAGGCAACTGAGTAAATATCAAGAAAATCCTACTAGGACAGCTGAACATTATTTGGGGTTGATCAGAGTCTCTTTAATTGATGGTAGGTGTGTACCCAAGAAGACTGAATGCTGTAATTAAATCAAAAGGAGCTTCAACAAAGTGTTAGTTTTAGGGTGTGTGCACACAACAAATTATTAGTTTAAGGGTGTGCACACTTATGCAACTAGCGTATTGTAAGTTTTTTATTTTTTTACATTTTTTCTCCTAACAGATTTGTTATAGGTCACATTCATCATCATCTTCTTTCGGCTGTTCCCGTAAGGGGTCGCCACAGCGGATCATCTTTTTCCATTTCTTCCTGTCCTCTGCATCTTGCTGTGTCACACCAACCACCTGTATGTCCTCTATCAATCACCACATCCATAAACCTTATCTTAGGCTTTCCTCTTTTCCTGTTACCTGGTAGCTTCACCCTTATAGGTCACATTAAAGGTGGGAAATGTTTTGAAATTATTTATTGTGGTCTCATTTTTTTATATCACAAAAACCTGGCATTTTAACAGGGGTGTGTAAACTTTTTACATCCAGTGTATTTACTCATACACACACACACACACACACACATATATATATATATATATATATATATATATATATATATATATATATATATATATATATATATATATATATATATATATATATATATATATATATATATATATATATATATATATATATATATATATATATATTTATACGGTTTCACTTCATAAACACAAGTTGCTGACATATCAAATTTCAGAAATTCGTGTCCATGAAGCTGAAACCTCTAAATAATGAAAGTGCTTAATCGCGACTAGAACTATGTCGAATTCGCGCGTATGCATTTTCATTATCATATGGAAGTGTTCGGCTAGGATGGTGTCTGCAGTTTAAGGTGAGTGAGTGTGTGTGAGTGTTTCTGTAACTTGTATGAGTGGGTCATAGTAGGAAGGTGGGGGTATGAGTGTGTGTGTTGGCTGTGGGTGACTTTTTTTTTTACTGTTTGTGCGATCTTGGATTTAGTATATATAAGTAGAGGGGTGTGAGGGGCGCAGCCCCACACATAGGGGGTGCAGGGGGGTTTGCCCTCTGCATAGGTTTAGTGTAGATGTGTGTCTGTGTGGTGTTGTTTTGTTTTTCAGTGTTTTGTGGTGTGGGTGTTATAGTTTGTGTGTTGTGTGCTGTATGCTTTGTATTCGATGTTGTGATTTTGTGGTCGTGAGGTGTCTGTATTTTAATGGTTTCAGCTTTATACTGTCGAAATGATTCGATATATCAGCATTTTGGCAATATGAAGTGAAACCATATATATATATATATATATATATATATATATATATATATAGTTTACCATCAGAATTTTGAATGACAAATGGTTGAAACTGAATTGATTGAACACACTATATTGAATGATCAAAATGTTGAAATAAAATTAGTCTAAACTCACAATGTCGAAATTATCGAATTTTGCCCAATTCTGCACTGTAATGCAAACTCGGAGTTGATATATTTCAGTAGGGGGGGTGCAAAATCGTAGAGTTGATCTCATTGCTTTTTCAATGTAATGATTGTAGACATTTTGACAATTCAATGTTTTGGGTTGGGATCTAATTTTCCACCAAATGATAGTTAGACATTTTGTCATTCAATATTATGATGGTAAACCTATATATATATGTATATATATAATATCTGTGCCACAAACTGATTGATTGGGTAATTGTCTGTGGGGAATAGGGAGAGAAAGATATGTATATATAGCTGCCTGTATACACACACATATTTTCATATATCAGTTCCTCAGCAAATGAGGCATCAGACATGGGCTCAAGTTAGCTAAGTGCAGGAGCATGCCCAGTGTGACTGTCAGTACTTACAAGGTGACTATAGGCCAGACCTACCTGTACTCCAGTTCAGGATTTTGTGTGCTGCAGCCAATTGGCTGCTGCACCTGATTCAACAGTCACCTCCTTGATATTTTGTCCAAGGCATTCCCTGGCTGTGTGCTGAAAGTAATATATGTCTCATACATATCAAGTGTGATGATAGTAATAAAATGTATGGAGTTCTGCATATGTATGTCACGTTGTACATGGCATTATTGATTTCTGGTACATTATTGACAAATCATTATAGGTTGACATTAGGACATGCTGACAGAGATTTGAGTTACTGAGTCCATAAACATCAGCAAACCCATGCTAATGCACAGCCTGTTGTTCTCTGCACTTTATACATTTGTCTGGCCAGTAGTTAATCCTTCCCCTTGTATTAGGGCCTTTGTCCCACCACTGTTCATGGCTTTGTGCAGATTTCCTACTGTAAGTGGTTGTGGGTATGATGTGACTGGGGTACATGCTGTAATAGCAGACACAGGGTGACAGTCTACATACCTCTTACTGTACGTGTTTCTGCAGGATGTCTAGGATTCTGCTCCATATATCTGCTCTGTTCCTCATACAGTTGTGGTTTCCCGGTAATATACTAATACACAGAAAAGTACTGACACAGTTAAGTGATGGCCTTTACATCCTATTTTATTTATTTTATTTTACATTTGTTGACAGGGTTAGTCCAACTGAGTGTTTGGCTCATTTTCAGTGGAGACCCAGGGAGAAAAGCTCCACAGTGAGTTTATAAATTTTACATACAACAGTTAAGAAATCATATTTGCAACTAAACAAACTGTTATCAAGATAACATTTACAATATATCATACAGAAAAAATACTTGGATACAGTGTCATCAAGGAATAATGCATTCATAATTCCTGTTAGGTTATATACAGTACAAGTACAAGGAATTGCAAGGGGATGAGGTGTTTATACATTGAGACAGAGGGGTAGAAGTTAATTAAGGCAGGCAGGGGAGGAGAGGAAAATGAGGGAGAAGGAATAGAAGGGAAGCATATAGAGGAAGACATGGTCAATATAAGAAGGAGAGGGCTGATAGAGGGGGATGTATAAGAAATAGGGAGTAGGGTAGTTTCAGGGAGGATGAGTACAGTGACAGGACCTTTTGTTTGTTAGGTATCTTTGAGTGGCTAGCTTGAAATGCTTGGTATGGTCAAGGGACCTAATTTCTTGGGGGAGTTGGTTCCAAGTTGCAGCAGGGTTATAGTTATAGAGTAAACATCCTGTTTTGGTTTTGGGTTGATAGAGCTGAAGGAAGCCTTGGTCTGAGCTACGTAGTGTCCTGGTTGGGGAATATTTAGATATAATAGAAAGAAGGCTAGGACAGAAAGATGGTAGAGGATGGAATGGATAATTTGTAGTTAATGAAGTAGGAGCAAGTGAGGGAATTCAAGCCAGTCTAATTGTTTAAGGGATAAGCAATGGTGAGATTTATAGGTTTGGTTTGCAGTGAATCTGGCCACCTTATTATAGGTTGTTTCAAGTTTTGTACTGAGTGTGGTGTTAAGGTTCATGAATAATTGACAGCTATAAAGAAGGATGGGAAGAAGAAATGCATGGGAGAGAGTTATTCTGGCTGTGTTGGTTAAATATCTCTTGTTGTGATAAAGGAGTCCAAGTTTCTGATGAGTCTTTTTGATAGAATTATTGACTTGGAGATCAAATTTAAGTTGACGTCTATTATGACTCCCACATCCTGCTGCTAATCTGACATGCTGTTATACTAGTCACTTAGTAGGTTACTCAGAGCATATGTATAATGTCTGTTTGGCCTTCTGACACCCATTGTCTCTGCCTTTGTCCAGCTTTCTGGCATGCACAGATTGAGACATATTGACAGTCTGTATGACTCCTACCATAGGAATACCTCACATGCAAAAGTTGCAGGTGCAGCCGGCTTTGAACCATCAACACCATTAACCATGCTAATGTACTTAGCCCAGTGAGCCACCAGAAGGTTAGGTTTAATTCCACACACTATCAACAGCAGACAGACAGACATACACTGTGTGAGTCCTACTGTGACCCCTGCATTTTGTGTAAAATAGGACATTTTGGCAGGTTCTTTGTGAACACCCTGGGATTGTGTGGTTTGCAGATATATCCTTGCAAACATATACTGTTACTACAGTTGTATGGGAACAATGGTGTGTTGGGGTAGTGGACTCTGGGATTGACGGTGTTGCATCTGTCCTATGACCCCACTATTTGGCATTCCCCTTGCATGCTGCAGTGGGTTTTCCAGCCCTGTGACTTCATGCATATTATGGGGTACCCAGTATTGGACAGAGTACCTGTTGTCCCAAGTAACTGTTAGTTTTATGCAAGTAGCCCAGCAGCCTACTCTATTCCCTTACATACATGCAGCAGGGCCATGCATATGCTACCATAATCTAGTACCTCATACATTTGTAGTAAAGGAGAGTGACTTACCTTGTGGATGCAGCAGCTGAGAGACCTGTGTTTCAGGGCTGACTCTGTCTGATGCACACAGTACACAGCCAATACATGGTAAGGTATAAGTTGTGTGGTGTGGCTGAAATCCTTATTACTATGTGTGTGAGTCAGAGTAAGGTGTCAGTCCCTAGGAACCTAGGTTGTCAGTGCATGTGCTATGTGTTGCCTCTTTGTCAAGGCCAGGGCATACTGGGCATGCCTACATCTGCCTACAAGGACAGGCTCAGGGGTTTCCTCCTCTGAGTCCCCCTGTGCCTGTGGGGACCTAGAGTCTGGTGGGGGGGGGCATGTCCCTCCCCTGTGATGGTCCTGCCACAGCTGTTTGCACAGTCTCATATTGTGTAGCATGGCACATACTGTGAACATCTGTACACATGTTGCTGGTGAGTACTGCAGGGCTCCATCTGATATATCAAGGCACCAAAACATTGGCTTGAGCAGCCCAAACACACGCTCTATGATTCCTAGTTTGTGCATGTGCCTCATTATGGCATTCTTTGGTAGGTGTGTGTGCATTTCTGATGGGTGTCATCATCCACGGTTCCAGTGTGTAGCCAGCATCCCCCAGTAGATGTCCGCATGGGATGTCCATACTGGCAAATGACTGGTAAGATGTCATGTGTGCCAGATATGGGAGTTGTGATAGCTGCCAGGGCTGCTGGCATACACACTCATGATAATGCCCTGGGCATTGCACACAACCTGGCAGCTGATGGAGTGATACCCCTTGCGGCTGATGTAGACTCTACCCTCCTCAGTGGGTGGTGTTTTGATGTGTACATGAGTGCAATTACCCAGCACTACAGGGCAGTGTGCTACATGATGGAAGAGATGCATACTGCTGTTCCTCTCCTCAGGGGTGTGGGGTAAATAAATGTGCTCCCTGGCATGTGTTTGCATGGCATTCAGGAACTGGTAAAGTACCCTGGATGCAGATGCCTGTGAGAACCCCATTATGTCCCTAGTTGATCTTTGAAAAGGAGCTGTAGCTAATACTCTAAGGGCTACACATACCTTTGTTTCTACTGGGATGG
>NC_056726.1:211575674-211725674 GCF_019279795.1 Protopterus annectens
GGTTCTGCAAATAGCAAAATGGAGCCGTGACAGCTCCAAGAAAAAGGATGCATTTACAGGAGGAAGCATGCCAATGGCCAAAAATATGGCCATTGGCAATGTTAAGTGATGCAAAATAAAAATAAAATAACTTTTTTTTTTTCATCCCAATCTCCGGGGTTTAAGTGTAGCACAGTGCCGCGCAAACGCACTGTGCCCTAAAAAACAGAAAATCAATAATTAAGATCCACAAATGTGGATTTTATTGCTAATATGAATTTACAATGCAAGTGAATGGCAGGCTGAAGACAACATGGCCACCGAGTAGAGGTTGCTAAGGGGGGAAGCTCAGTCTAAGAGATGTAACCAAGCATTAGTAGGCAATCCTATGCAAATGAGGGTTAGGATAGTGAATCGCAAGTTTACATAGCAAATGAGCATAGTCAGTGGAGGGTAAGAGTAGGATAAGGGGAGTAACAGAGAGAAGATAGGTGACATCATGAGGGGGGTATGCATGAAAGAAGTGAAGCTCATTGGAGCAGAGTGGCATGTGTTAGCTATCATTTACACATCATCGAAAGAGGTGTGTCAACAGGTAGGTTAGGTAAAGTCAAGAAATTGAAGGTGTATGCCGTGGATAACACCAAAGTTTCTTGCTGAGCGTGTATGCACGCCTGTAAACTAGACTAAGACAGTGTACATGCGTGTAAGCATGAGTGCATGCGTTTAAGCCGGAGTAAGCATGTATAAGGCTGTGTAAAGAGTTGCGCGTGTTTTACCAAGAATAAGCAAGTGGTAGTCCGTGTAAGCATGTGTGTGCGTGTGTGAGCTGCTGTGCGTGTGTTTGCGCTTGTGTGCGCAGCGCTCACCCCTGACTAAACAGAAAGGAAAAAGGAAGCACAACAAATAGTAGGAAGTCACCAGGGAGTACTAGCAGAGCTAGCAGGTGAAAACAATCAGGATCAGGCAATTACACAGGCAGTACACTAGCCCAGCCCAGCCAGCACTTAAAACTTTGCAAACAACAGTCCATTATGTTTCTCTCAAGAGACACTGCAACACTGCAGTAAGCTAATAGAAGTGAAAACTGAAAAAGCTTTACTGAGACAAAGAAATGTTAGGGGCTACCATTGCTGTTATAAGGCGACATATGCAACATGCTGAGGGTGGTGACAATGCAAATGCTGCTGGACAACCCACAGTGAGTAGACGGAGAAGAGTGTACAGGCCCAGGGTCACCTACCAGGGGTTACATGAGCTGGAGATAGTGGAGCGCTATAGAGTGGACAGAGACCTCTTGCAGCAAATTGTTGAGCTGTGCAGGCCACATCTCACACACAGAGCCAACACAGGGGAACCCATCCCAGTGGAAACCAAGGTATGTGTTGGCCTAAGAATATTAGCAACAGGTACCTTCCAGAGACCAACTGGTGATATGATGGGGATATCACAGGCATCAGCATCCAGGGTACTGCATCAGTTCCTGGATGCCATGTCAGCACATGTTGGTGATCATGTATATTTCCCCAATTACCATGATGTATTGGCCAGCAATATGCATCTCTTCCAGCAAATAGTGGAATACCCTGAGGTAGTGGGTGAAATAGACTGCATGCACATATGCATCAAAACACCAGCCGGTGAGCGGGGTAGGGTCCACTTCAACCGCAAGGGCTTCCCCTCCATCAACTGCCAGGTTGTGTGTGATGCCCAGGGCATAATACTGAATGTGTGTGCTGGCTGCCCTGGAAGCTACCATGATTCCCATATCTGGCATCTGATGCAGCTGTACCAGACATTTGGCAATGGGAACATCCCACATGGTCACCTAGTGGGGGATGCTGGCTATGCACTGGAGCCATGGCTGATGACACCCATCAGGAACACACACACACCTGAACAGGAATGCCATAATGAGGCACACGCACAAACACGAAATGTAATGGAGCGTGTGTTTGGGCTGCTCAAGTCACGGCTCCAGTGGCTGGACACATCTGGTGGAGCCGCAGTACTCACCAACTACATGTACCCAAATTGTCATGGTATGTGCTATACTACATAATATGATCCTGCGAAAACAGCTGCAGCAAGACCAGCATAGGCCTGGGCCAAACAGCCCCCCACCATTGCCAAGGCCATCACAGGCAGAGTGTGACTCGGAGGAGGAACAACCTGATCCTGCCCCAGTAGGCAGAAGGAGGCATGCCAGTATGCTTTGGCCTTGGCAAAGAGACAACTCATAGCACATACAGTGGCTCAGTAGGAACTCTGGAAATGATACCTCTCTCTGACTCGCACATATAGTAAAAGGGATGCATAAATTGACACTACCTGCTTTCAAACATATATAGGGAGTGTAGTATGTGCATCTGACATAGGCCGCCCTGATGCACCACCTGAGGCATGATTGCCATGTGTTAAGCAATATAAAGCAGTGCTAAACAGCATTTACCACCATGTAGTATATGTAAACAAAATCACACACCAACTAGCACAACTGTGGTCAATGTTGAGTAATATTGGGCAACGTCCAGCAATGTTGGTTAAAACTGAGCAATGTCGGACAAGCTTGGTCTAAGTAGGGCATAGCTGAACAAAAGCCAACATACTCATATATGCTCTACTGGCCCTTAAGCAGTCTGGTCTGCTCAGTATGAAAATATAAAGCAGTGATGGGCCTTGCACCCAGGATACTGTGCACTATAGTCACAGTACTGAACCACTAAACCATGACAGTATTGCAGTGGTCATCCTGTATGAAGAAATGTTGATAAGTCTATGCAAAGCATCTCATGGAAACCCTGCAGGCACAGCATAATCCCTGTCGAGTTATGACACTAAGGTGTTGAAAGTAAGAATAGAACCTGACTTTTAACACACACGGTATAAATGTTAATATTGGTCATGTTCACACACATCAACAAATGTAGTGGACCTTAGACAGCAACATACTGAAAGGTCACACTGGGCATGCTCACACACTTGAATAAATTAGATAAATGTCAGGCAACAAAACACTGAAAGTCTGAACTGGGCATGCTCACACATTTAGGCCATGTCTGAGTACAGCAGTGGGCCACACATATCTGGCAGTTGCATGTGTTAACCCAGGAACCTCTCACTATCCAGAAATCTGCCCTGTGCACACAACAGACACATATATAATATAGTGGAACCCTATCAATTATGTTCTGCAGATACCTAAGTTGTTCATAGAAAGTGGGAAAGCAAAGACGATAAAAACCTGTAAACAGTATCATCAATAAATATTGTGCATCCTTAACATTATCATAGGTTCAGAGATTGATACTAGGCTATCTGCCCTAGGGCATGTACAAGCCTAGCCAGAGTGTGTTTGGCTTTCGCAACCCTGTCAGATTAGTACACTGTGCCTGTGAATTGCAGGTCACACAAGATAGCCCATTTACGTTTAGTTTATTGTGCCTCTGTCTAGCAGGGACCCAGAAGATATCCCAGGGGTAAACATACGATCACCCATCCACTTGTCAAGATGTCTCCTGTAGGTAGTCAGTGGGTGGCTCTGCCTATGCGAAACCGGGATTACAATCCAGAGTGAGTGGAGCCTCTGGGATAAGAATCTGTCCTTCCAGCATGTCCTATTAACATCTGTGCTGAGATATATGTCCCTGGAGTGTGTAGCTCCAAGGGAGTCGGTAAGCGACTGAGTAGAGCTGGAGTTACTGTATCCAAACTGTGCAGGGCATCCGTGTGAGTCCCTAGATCTGCTTGTTGAGGAACTTTTGTGGCCATTACAATTGCTGCAGGTGTCGGGTAAGGTACATCCCAAATGTGGTATTGTAACCAAGCATGGTCGTGATGAGTATAGGGGCACAATGACCTCACTTGATCTAGATGTGAAACCATATGGGATAAGGTGGGCTATATAGAATATCTGTCTAACCACTTTGGCAACGTGATTGTCAAAGGTGAGAGTATGAACAAGTTGTGTCCCCAAACCCCTAACAACTCCTACCGTATGTAATGGATTACTACCTATGTGGTAATGTGCGGGCATGTTGCTATTCTCAAAGGGGATGACTATGCAACTAATGGCATTTAGCTGTAGGCCATGGCTCAGGCACCAGTCATCCATCTCTGTGAGACCCTGTTTGAGTATGCATGTGCCAGCTGGAGAGTTGATTATGGCACCCAGTTTGCAGTCATCTGCGAACATGGTCAGCCATATTCCTCCTGTGTTAGCCTGTACGTCAGACAAATATATACTGAACAAGAGAGGTCCCAGGACTGAGCCTTGTGGGATGCCACATGTAACTGGTGTATAGCCAGACATGGCACCTGCAATACTGACCATGTGGGTGCTATCCCTGATCCAGGTAGCAATCCATCGTGTGAGATATGTGTCGATATCGACGCCGGTGAGCCTATGCATAATGGCCGAGTGGGGTATTGTGTTGAAGGGTTTTGCAAGGTCCAGGTAGGCTGTGTGGACAATGGTCCCTACGTTGATGGACCTGGTAACTGTTTAAAAAATACGAACATGTTCAAGAGGCAAGATCTACCCACAACAACGCTGAAATGTGTAGGACCCAGTGTCTGTAGGTTCCCGATGTCTATGTGTATGAGTCCCATTACAATACACTCCATAGCTTTGCAGAACAGGCTAGTTAGCCTTATTGTCTGTGGTCCGTTGTGGCACCAACTCTGTGGAGCGGGACCACTGTCGCTGTATGCCATTCCTTGGGTACATATCCTGTAGTAACTCTGATATTGAACAGTGACTTAATGTGAGGGTTATGTCTGTCATGAAGCTCATGTAAGACGCAGGCCAGGACACCGTCTGGTCCCATTGATGCTGTGTTCTCAGCTGTGGGGAGGGCAGCACTCACCTGTTTATTTGTGATGTCAGGGAGGTTACACTCTGTTGGGATGGACAGTTGCTCCTTAGGGGGGATGGGGGGAGATATCGGCACTGAACCTGTTTGCCAGGATGTTGGCAATGTCTGTGGGTTCAGGGTATGTTTAGTCAGTATGCAGTAACTCACAGAATATCAGTGAGTGTCCACCAAGATTCCTGACATAACTGAAGAAGGCCTTGTGATTGTCCTACGTGTCTGGTGCAATTGTCCATTAGAAGCGGGCCTTAGATAAATCCATGAGTGATCGTAGCTGTCTGCTACTACAAATCACAGATGCCTACCCTGTCTGGGATTGTGCTCTATCATGTAGTAGCTTCCTCCTTTCATTGTATAGCTTATTAATGGCTGGGGTCTACCAGACAGGTCCCCTGCCATTGGAGGAGTGAGTCTAGTTGTTATTTGGGATAGCACGATCCATGCAGTCCACTAGGTGTCCATAGAATGTGTATGTAAAGGATTCAGCAGTCTGAGCCATATTTACCACTGTCCCAGGGTCTCTGAAGGATACCACCTTGGTTTGGAGAAGTGTGACATTTGCTTTTGAGAAGTTCACCAAGATTACCCAGGATGGGTGTGGTGACGAGATATGGATGTCCAGTGAGATAAATGTATGTTCTGACCTTACCAATGAGGGGTATATCTCTGGTGTGGAACATAGAGTCCCCATGTTGGTGATGATCAGGTCCAATATGTTGTCCCCACTTGTGGGTGTGGTGACCAGTTGTGCCATAGCATATGAGTTTACAAATAGTAGCAACTGTTGGGTGAGGGTATTGGGGCCTGAGTAGTATCCCCAGTCAATGTGTGGGTATTTGAAGTCACCCAATATAATGGTGTTTGGGGAGACCTTCATATTCTCCAATGTACCCAGGAAAGCCCAGTGTGGTTCCTGAGTTTGGGAGGGTGGTCTGTTGCAGGCAACAAACTGAAAGGCAGTTTTGCACAATGTTAGTTGCATATGTATGGTCTGCGATGCTTTGTGCAGTGCTACTAACCCGGACGTGTGTGTATCTATGATGTATATGGATACTCCCCCTATTTGTGTTGGCCATTCCGAGTCTTGTAGTCAGAAAGCATGGTATGAAATATAACCTGGTAGTGCTGGTGTGCATTTGGGAGCCTGAACCAGGTGTCTGTTAGTGCACAGATATTGCTATTCTCCATACTGGGGAGAGTCCTGAGTGGGCGCAATTTGAGGGTAACACATCTGGTGTTGAGCAGCATTACCCTTAGTTTCATTTATTCTTTAATGTCTATGGAAGTGGGTTTGTCTTTTGAGCCCCGCTTAAAAAAGGCACTATGGTGGTAGCAAGAGCCTTAGCCAGTATTCGAAAGTCCAAGGGTGACATGTGTAAGCTGTCCATAGGGAAGCTACATGGCATGTCGAGCATGTCACCCCAGGCTGACAGACACTGGATCCCCTTTGAATGACACCAATATGTTAGCCAACTGTTAAACGTGATCAGTTTGTCTGTATACTGTGACATCATACTTGGTGAGTGTAAGATGCTACACAAGGTCAGGGTCATACTGGCCTGGGCTACATGATCAGAGAGTTCCTCTATGTATCATGTCATGTGGTCCAGGGAGGAACATCTGAGGTTTTACGCACCAGCATGGACAATGATAGAGCCAGTCCTGTACATGCTTTGGAGTGACCTGAGTGCATGTGTTATGTGGCGGATCATGGCACCCGACAGACAGCTCAAAGTGACCATCCCCTTGTTTGGCCTGATGAGTGGGATGTCAGTGTGTCTGACAATAAGTGTCACCTATTACAAGTGTATTAGGTGTGGTGTTTAGCCCGAAGGTCAGTGACTGTGTGGCACACTGACATTGTGAACTTTGTGATATGTGGGTATTGTAGTGGGGTAGCAGTTGTTTGTGTGTCTGCTTTGGAGGTCTCTGCTGCTTAGGCAGAGTTTATTTAGAGCCTCTGAGTATGTTTATGTATGATAATGTGGTTTGATTGCTGTCACTATAGGTTTATGTGAGACTGATATGTGGTGTGTGTGTGATTACCTTCACCACCTGATAGACTGTGCCAGTCATGGGTCGAGAGAGCTCAGCCTCCTGTATGTCTATATAGTTGCATGTCTCACATATATCTGAGTTTTTTGGGTGGAGGAGAGGGTTGTCTGTGTACATGAGGCAGTTGTGACATTGTGTCAAAATCACAATATTCACCAGCTGGACTGGAGAGTACATACGAAACCGACCCCTGGACATGCCAGGATATTATGATGACATACTCTGTAGACTGATCACAAAGGATCAGTAGGGTGTTAAGTGTGTAAAAGAGTATAACAGGGATTAGTGCTCAGGTTTGTCGGTGTTTTGTAAAGAGTAGCTGCGAAGGAGTCCAGACTGAATCATGACACTTCCTTCAGCTATGTCATAAATAGCAATGTACACTCATATATGTCCTGAGTCAGGGCCAACTGTACCTGACTGACAATGCCGACATCCTGTCAGACAGGCCCATATAGACATACCCACCTCCCACTGACGAAAGTCCCTATCATCATACCAGGAGATATCACATGTAGAATGTCTGAACAGCTCCCCCCAAAGCCGAAAGCATGGCAGCAATTGGATTACATTGTTTCCCTATATGTGTCATGAATGAACTACAGAGCAAACAGACCCTGCACCTGAACAGTCTGTTGAGCCTCACCATCTCCACAGGATCTGGAACCGTTGAATGTGTTACAGCAACATATGGCACTCCCCACAAGTGTTGGTGCACAACACACCATGGAAAGTATAATCCAGTAAGCCTATGAAGTCTGATCTGCAAGGCCATGGAGTCCATCATGGTTGAAGTCATAAACAGAGCTATTGGAAGCAGACAAGCACACAACCCTACCAACTGTGGTATGTTCATGTGCAGATCATGGTTCCCAAACATACTAGACTGTTTGCAAGGCAGCCACCCAGGACATACATCACTGAACAGAGCTACACATGTCCCACATAGACTTTGAATAGCCTTTTATCAACATCCCAGACACATGTCATATCCACAAAACCAACAATCTGGCATAAATATGTGTTGACATATGAAGGAATGTCAATTTGTCCACAGATAGATCACACAAGCTAAGAATTATGGGGTCCTGTTCAAGCTGTTGACACCTGCCGACCCACATGGCTCATTCCTGGGATTTGGAAAGTCTGATGATGTTAGCATCCTACAAATATAGCAGGAGAAAAGAAACCACCCAGTAAAGCATATAACATGCTGTGTTAATGCGTATTTCTCTAGTATCATAACATAGTTAGGTACGGGTTTGACTCCTGCAAATGCTGATAGTGTGTATGTGTGTGATTTCCTTTGAGAGGAGTGCCCTTTTTGGAGACCGGGAAAACACATTAAAAGAGGTACATACTCCTTTGGAAAGTCTGATGATGTCAGCATCCTACAAATATAGCAGGAGAAAAGAAACCACCCAGTAAAGCATATAGCGCGCCATGTTAATGTGTATCTCTCTAGTATCATAACATAGTTATGTAGGGGTTTGAATCCTGCAATTATTGACTGTGTGTGTGTGTGTGTGAGACACTGTTGGTCAATGTGGTGTGGGTTTTGCTTTGACTATGGTATGACATATCATGATTAAAACAGTATGTGCATTGCACACATCAGGTATCTGTGTGGCAAATAAATATGTGTACATGTGACCTCAATTAGTAAATAGGTGTGAAGCCTGCATACTACATGAATACATTTGCTTCCCTTGACAGATTGTGCCGCTGCTTTTCAGATCGTAGGTCACATATGTATGTATGTGACAAGGCCGGCCACTGTAGTGATCTGTGGCCAAGGTCATCTGTGCCACACACACCCATGACAGTTACTATAGAGTAGTGTGAGTGAGTGAGGGTACATGCCTGGGGCATATGTCAGACATGTTCATACACAACAACGACTGGCAATAATGGACAGTCATTATAGGTGTACTACAGCCTTGTGGATATGCATTCAGGCCCCTAATGTCTTATGTGATACACCGAGGGACTCCACAATACCTCTGGATATGTGGATACCAAGGGACAGATGACATAACACGTGGCTGTATGTACACATTGGTACCCAACATATATGTTGAGGGCTACCACCTATGTGGTACTGTCGGGATAGTATGCATAGTAAATGTGGATGACCATGCCATAGTCGGCTTAGTGCTATACAGCATGTGTCGGACAACAGGTATGATACCCTTGTGTAAGATATGTGTCCCATCCAGGGAATGCATTGTAGGCCAATGCATGCATTTCCAGATGTGGATGGACATTTCCCTAGTATGTCTGCATGTACCTAAAAGGGCTATATGCCAAACAGGTGTGGTCCCAGGAACGGGTGGCGGTCAATACCACTGGTTACTGTTATAGTATAGTACCGGAAGGATCCAACTGTTACTGAGTTCCCTTCAACTGTGTGTCAGTTGTCAGGACATCATCTAATGATTGGTTATCGTCATGCTGTTGAGGTTGTGTATACTACCAGAATGCAAAACATTGACAGATATTAACAGTATCACCCACAGCATGGTGTCATCCCATGTCATACACACATGTGTACCCATGTTAGTACATATCTGTAGCAGAATGCATACTGGCCATCAAGAGATACTATGAGATGTTAACAATGTGTAAAACAGGGTATGTCACACGTCCCATGTGTCCACTATGCATGTACATGCAGACAGTGCGCACCCACTACCCGTTCCTGGGACCGCACCTGTTTGGCATATAGCCCTCTTAGGTACATGCAAACATACTAGGGATATAATATGAAGGTCTCTCCAAACACCATTATATTGGGCGACTTCAACTACCCAAACATAGACTGGGAGCATTACTCTAGTTCCAACACCCTCGCCCAAAGGTTCCTAGAATTTATAAACTCAAATGCTATGGAACAACTTGTTACCACTCCCACAAGAGGGGAAAATATACTGGACCTGATCATCACCAACATGGGGACTCTATGCTCCAGACCAGAAGTGTATCCCTCACTGGTAAGATCAGACCATAAACTAATCTCACTGGATATTCACATCCCGACCCCACCCTCTGCTCAGAAAACCACAGTGAAAAACTTCTCTAAAGCAAATTTCACACTCCTCAAAACTGAGGTGGAATCCTTCAAAGCCCCCGGGCCTGTGGAAAATACGGCCCAGACCACAGAATCCTTTATAAACGCATTCTATGAACACCTTCAAGAATGTATGGATCATGCGATCCCAAATAAAACCAAGACCCAATCCTCCAAAGGCAGACGTCCTGTCTGGTGAACCCCAGCCATAAACAAACTATACAATAGAAGGAGGAAGCTACTAAATGATAGAGCAAAATCCCAAAAAGGGAAGGCATCACTGATCAGTATTAGCAAAAAACTACGGGCACTCATAAAATTGTTTAAGGCCAGCTTCGAGAGAAAAACTGCACAGGACACTAAGGATAATCACAAGGCTTTCCTTAGTTATGTTAGGAACCTGGGTGGTAATTCCCAGATATGCTCAGAATTAGTCCAAAATGACAAAAAATACACCGAACCCACAGACATTGCCAACATCCTAGCTGACAGGTTCAGCGCAAACTCCCCCCCCCCCCCCCAAAGGGCAAATATCTATCCCAGCAGAGTGCTGCCCCGCTGACATCTCAGATGCTCAGGTAAGAGCCGCCCTCTCCAAAGCAAAAAACACAGCATCAGTGGGACCAGACGGTGTCCCGGGCTGCATCCTACATGAACTCCAAGAAGAGCTAAACCCAAACATAAAACTACTGTTCAATCTCAGCCTTACTACAGGATATGTGCCCAAAGAGTGGCGTACAGCAACAGTGGTCCCTCTCCATAAAGGTGGTGCCTCAACGGATCCTGGAAACTATCACCCCATAAGCCTGACTAGCTTGGTCTGCAAAGCTATGGAAAGGATCATCATGGACCTCATAAATAAAGGTATTGGGGACCTACAGACACCGGATCCTACCCAGTCTGGCTTTGTTAAGGGCAGATCCTGCCTCTTAAACCTGGCTGATTTCTTTGAAACAGTCACCAAGGCCATTGACAAGGGGAAGGTGGTCCACACAGCTTACCTGGACCTCGCAAAAGCCTTCGATACAATACCCCACTCGGGCATTATAGATAAGCTCACCAGCTTAAATATAAACCCCTATGTCACTAGATGGATTGCAAACTGGCTCAAGGACAGAACCCACATGGTTAGAATTGCTGTAGCCATGTCAGACTCCAAACCAGTTACAAGTGGTGTCCCACAAGGCTCAGTCCTGGGACCTCTCTTGTTCTGTATATATTTCTTGGAGGTACAGGCCAACACGGAAGGACTGTGGCTGACCAAGTTCGCAGATGACTGCAAACTGGGCTACATAATCGACTCTCCAGCTGACACAAGCATCCTCCAAAAGGGCCTCATAGAAACAGACAACTGGTGCCAGAGCCATGGCCTCAAGCTAAATGCCAAAAAGTGTATATTCATCCCCTTTGGCAAAAACAAAGTGCCCACAGATTACCACATAGGTGGTAATCCATTAAGCACAGAAGAAGTAATTAGGGACCTGGGGACCCAAGTTGATAGCAATCTCTCATTTGACAACCACGTGGCCAAAGTGGTTAGAAAAACATTTTATATAGCCCACCTAATCATGAAGGGATTCACATCTAGATCAGGGGAAGTCATCGTGCCTCTTTACTCATCCCTCATCAGGCCCATAATTGAGTACAATGCCCCTTTTGGGATGTACCTTACCAGACACCTGCAGCAACTGGAAATACCCCAAAACTACCTCACCAAGAGGATCAAAGGGCTCAAACAGATGCCATATGCTGCCCGGTTAAAGAAACTCCAGCTCTACTCAGTGGTATACCGCCTGTTCAGAGGCGATCTGTGCCTGACGTATAAAGCCATGTCCAACCCGGAATTAATGGACATGCTGCACCTCAGAAAATCCAAATCCCATCAAGCTACGTGCTCGAGAGACTTGAACCTCAGCACTGAAATAAATAGGACATGCTGGAGGGACAGATTCATAACCCAGAGGCTCCCTTCACTCTGGAATAAAATCCCAGTCCAGGTTAGGCAGAGTCCCTTATTGACTCTCTTCAAGAGGAATCTTGATGAGTGGATGGGAGATCGTAGGTTTACCCCGGGTATCACTTTTGTGTCACTGTTAGACAGAGGCACAGTATACTAACCTTGAAAAAGGGCATAGCAAAATAAATTTAAATTGCGTGGCGAAAGCCAAACACATTCTGGCTAGGCTTATAAATGCCCTAGGGCAGATAGCCTAGTATGAACCTATGAACCTATGAACCATGTTCACAGATGTACACCTGCTAATCTGTACTTCACACATCACACACATACTGTCCACTCACTAACACATGCTGGCAACACGTTACACTTCAGCCAAGTGGCACATGGGCAGACAATACATACTCAGACCTAACACCGGTGTAAACAATGCTACATTGACAATCAGAGCTTTGATGCATCATGCCTGCTCAGATATAATTACAAGGATATCATTACACTTTCCTGTTGACAACTTGCTAATATTGCTACACTGCTATAATGTCACCCTGTGCATCAGCACCATGTTAGCCTGTTCCTGCATCAATGTTACAGATGACAGGAGGTGGCACAGGTGTCATCATATGCACAGGGTGTGTTGTTGGTTTGCCAGAGCCCGACATTGACCCATTCAATCAACATGTGTGTGTGTGTGTGTGTGTGTGTGTGTGTGTGTGTGTGTGTGTGTGTGTGTGTGTGTGTGTGTGTGTGTGTGAGGGACAACAGTACAGCATGGGCCAATGTTGATGTAATGTGTGTGTGTATGTGAGAGCCCTAGTTGTTTGGTTAATGTGTGTGTGTGTCTGCATGCACACAACTCCACCATGTGGCTGCCATATATTGGAGGTTGTGGGACAGCCACAGACTGTACCTGCTAGGCTATACAGATCACTGTCGCTGGCCATGGACACGGTACCTGTGCCTGGCAGGCCTGCTACGGACAGTATCGGGTACCAACCCTGACTGGGTACTATCATCAGAGGTAGGGGTATGACAAGTGGACCCATGTCCCTGCTGGGACTGGCCAGAGCCATGTGCACATGGTCTACTAGGACAGTCAATTGACAGGCCAGCCCCAGCATTGCTGGGGCTGGTACTGCCACTATGGGAGCAGCTGTGATCTGTGGGCTGTCTGCGACGACTGCCAGCTGTTGCTGGCATGCATCTGCATCGACGTCTCAACCATCCCGCATGATCCTGGCTCATGGAAAACACATTGTGTAGGGCATCTAATGTCTCCCCCCAACATCTATCAATGACCTCAGTGTAATTCCGGATGGCACCAGCAAGTTCATGGATGCTGTCATTGATAGCAGTGTAATGGGCCCTCTGCGCCCTTAGTCCCTGTCTGGTGTACCGTTCCATACGTGCCTGTGCCTGCATTACAGCCCGGAACATACCGGAGGTTGTAAGACCTGTGAGGGCACATCTGCCAGGGGCAATACGACCAGCAGTACTCCCCCCGAGAACCCCTGGACATCCGCCTATGTGATACTGTTCCAGGAATCTGGGTATGGCTGCTGTGAGGGAATGCAAGTGCCATGGATACCACACTATCCTGGCCAATGCCAACTGTATGCTGTCCCTCGGCTAAGGCCATTGGTGATGAGGGATGTATTGGCAGTATGAGTGTGCACATAGATGGGGTTGAACGCTGTGTACTGTCGATTAGCAGACCAACAACAGACCCTGTCAAACCTGTCTGTGCCAGAATACATGTCTCATCATCTCCACTATTTGTGGCAGTGACTTCAGGTTCCCTGCTGCTTTCAGACACCCCAACCTCAGCACCTGTGACAGGAAACACACTTTACAATCTGTACATGATTTTAGCACACATGCACACATGAACACATGCATACATACACACATGAACACATGCAAACATGAACACATGCACACATGAACACGTGCACACATGAACACATGCACACATGAACACATGAACACATGCACACATGCACACAAATACACTCCTCACTACAGCATATACACACACACACTAGCAATCCAACACATACTCAATAGTGGGTGAAGGTGGGGGACAGTATCACAAGGCAAACAGTCACCTCACACATGTCAGCATGCAGAATATGTGTTGCTCAAGACCATGCAGTGTGAGTGTAGACAGCCCTATTTAATGACAGTATACATGGCTTTGATGCATGTGTGTAGTTGTTCAGTGATTGGCTACATCCTGGAACACAATGTGTACATGGACACAACATTGCTGTGCAAGTATTATCAGCTCTGCTATGTCCTGTGCACCATCACTCACAGGTATACATACCATGGCTGCATGTGTTATCTGTGTGACACATAGATTTCCATGTCTGATTACAGTGTCTGTGTCCATAGCAGATAATAGTGGGCACAGGTGTAGCATATGCATGCTATGTACACACATGGGATGAGTGGTGCATGTAGACGTGAAGGAATCCCAATGCTCGACATGGCCATTGTACAGTGGTTATGGTGAGTGTGGGACATATTGCAGATGTCAGTGCCAGCCATGACATGGCATGCTACACAACTGAAACATTAAACACCACACATACCCAATGTGTGTCAGGTGACCTATACACCCAATAGCATTCCAGGATATATATGTGTCACTTTGTACAGATGGTGACTGCTGTGCATATTGTGTATACCGGCACATGTAAGCACACACACACAACATGCTATGCATATTATGTATAGGTGCATATGTTTGCACACACACAACATTGAGGTGCAAAGCAATGACTGCTATGTGTAGTACTGTGGTCACTGTAACTGGATGGGGTGTAGTACCATGAGCCATCATCATCATGCATCTTGTGGTCACTCACAGCTACTAATGTGTGACAGACCACCACCTAGCATGCTGTACCTGAACTGCAGTGCCGTGGCTACGTTCACAATTACACAGCCACTTTGTACATGGGTGTGTGAGTTGCCCAATAGGGGGCATTGCCTAACATGATTGTATGTGTTGAAGAGTGTTGCACAGCCCCACGATAGTCCTCTACCCCTGAGGTATATCATGCGTGTGTGGATGACATGTGGGATACTAAAGTGTGACCTTACAGCGGGTATGTGGTAATGCCATATGTAGCATGTTGAGGTGTACTGCGTATGATAAACGTGTTATGTTGTGTACAGCTGTAGCAACTATGCCTATCCAATGTGCAGTACGGTATTGCTGCAACTGTCTGATGCTCTGTGTATTGCATGTCATTGAGGCAGCTACTGACATTACTGAGCTGTGCAACTTCTTACAGCAAACATACACGGCATGCATTATGCATAGGTGTGTTACGTGTACATACCCTACACCTCACCTATGACATGCACATTTCATTACCAACATTGCAATTATACCACACTCACCAGCATGGATTGTCTGCCCTGCTGTCACACCAGAGGGACCTACGAGAATATGAGAAAGTTCATCAGTGGCCACAACTGTGGCATTGCTACTGTGGGTTTGCTAAACTACAGTAGAACAACAGTCGACGGTCACAGGTGTACAGATAATATTCCAAATATCAGTATTGCACAACACTAGGCAGCACAACTGCTAAACACACAGTACACATCTCACGTAGACATAATCTAACAATACAGGTAACTGTAGTCTACAGATAGGGCATGTTACCTGCATGCTCCATGTGAACATGCTGGGTGGCTCCGGCCTCCATGACAACACATGTCTGTGGGAGTTGCTGCTGTTGTCCAGGAGCCACCACACTTAGGAGCAGCTCCTCCACTCTGGTGAGGGGGGGATGAATGGCCACCCCACCACCTGTGGCAAGCTGTTGTCTGTGGATATCAGACGAACACCGCATGGCATTGTCACAGTTGGTTGCTAGCAGTACATGGCTACATCTAGTGATATTTCTGTGTTGTAAACCTACATAATGGCATGCTTGTGGAACTCCTTCCAAAGCTATTTGCAGAGTGTGTAACAGCAGGAATGCTGATATGCCTGTGTGTTTCTGCCTCCGCCAGGCCTCAGATACTCTCAGGTATATATTTGAACGGCCTCAGTGAAAGGTACATATAAGTGAGATACACCTGCAATATATTACAGACATATTACAGTTGAGACTTTCTTGGGAATCAGAGCATATGTATAACTACAGCTTTTCTGATGTGCAAGCAGTGTCTTCTCTCACCTATTGACATTATTCATTACATGTGATTCCACACTTCTCTGCCTAATGTTAGTACTTTTCAGAGTGATTCAGAGGGGCACAGCTAACATTTGTTTACAAATCAGGGACATCCCTGTAAAGCAGTCACAGTTGGGGAGTCTGGCCTCTGCCTTATTCAACTTTGCCAGTGTTTATCCTGGTTTGATACTGTGTGGTGTTTGTAAGGTGGTACTGTAACATTATTCCCTGCTAAGATGGCTGGTTCTCTTTTCACAGTGATGTCATGCAATTCCACAACAACTGCTGGTAAAGATCCACAGAACAGGATTTGTGTTATGCCATTCCTAATTTCCATTTACATTCCCTCATTTTAATGCATGATATATTTATTTCAGCACCAAGTTATTTATATATCTGCTGTGGGTTAGTGGTAATTCATGCAGTTTATTGTGTCAATGATCTGGGGTTTGAGACTGGTAGAGTTTTTTTCTTTTGCTGCTGAGCAGAACAAGGGCCCTGTCATAGAGTGACTAAGGCACTTTTAAGCAGTAGATGGAATCAGCAGTACATATATATATATAGATTTTATTATATTTTATACAAAGTAACATATATAATTGATTCATATAATATTTTATCTAATGTGTTGAATAAGTTTTTAGATACGTTAGTATGTCTTTAAATTTTAAATTTCAAATGTTTTTGGCGCCAAAATGGAGTATAAAAGTGTAATTCAGAGAAAAAAATGGTGGTTCTGATGAAGTCTGCGTATGACAGATGAAAGCGCTTAACTCTTGGCTACATTGAGTCTGTTTCTAACCTGTAGTTTTGTACTATTTACATTTTGTCCAATAAACTGTGACCTGTTCCAGCTGGGATATCATTGTGCCGTCCTGTACCTTTAGTGGATTTACGTTGTGGTCATTGTTCATTCATTCGTTAGTGTTGGTATGGAGGGTTCAAACGAGAGTCTTCAGGCTGCATCGGACAGGGGTGAATTAAATAAATTACAAATGGATATTATTGAACTGAAAGAGGAGATGTCTCGATTGGCAGATTTGGTTAGAAGTTCCTTATCTGCACTTCATAGAACTGAAGCGGTGAAAGCTTGTGATTTACAGCCGGAAACACCGGCAGTTTTGGAAACTGTTCCTGTTACCAGCGTGGATGCAAGGATCAACACCAGCTCGCCTTGTGAGATACCGAATGGCCAAAGGCAGCACATACTGGAAGAAAATCCGTCCTCAAATCGATCTTTAGGTGGACAACTATTGAGTCGCTGTAGGAACACCAGTAAGAACTCTTCCAATGAGTTCACATTTGATTTCAGTATATTTCATGCATACAGTGAAGCGGAAAGGATGGGAGCGAGACCCAAGCGCCCTATGACTATGAAAACGTACGCTGAGGTTTCGAAAACACTTGCTGATAATTTAAAAGGTACTGAGTTTACTACTATAAATTCTACTGCCCGTAAAGAAAATGGGTGCAATAACAACAAGATAAAACGGACTGATAATTATAGAAGTAAAGGTAAACATATGAGTGTTACTGTCAGTGAACATTTGGAGTGCTTTTTAAAGGATAACTTTGACTTTACCAAATATGATAAGATATATGGAACAAATAGAATTGATAGTGGGGCAGATCATTATAAAAAAGACGCTCAAGGCATTATTAAAGATAAAATGTATTTATTGGGTAAAATGTTATTATCTATAAAGAATTTAAAAATAGAAAATGCATACTTTACTAAATGTATTACTTTGAAAATTGTTCGTAAGGGTATCAGATTTTTTAAATTACCTTTAGGGGTTGATTTGAATCCAGGTACTATGAATTAATTTAATTTATTATTTTACAGCTTTGGATATGAATATATGGATTTATTAATTAAGAAAAATTATGAAAAAATAACATTATTGATTCATGATGTTGAAATACTAAATCAGGAAATTGTGACTGATGAACTGTTCACACAATGGATTGTGTTATATGAGAAACAATACACCCAAGCTGATCAGAAAGCAAGTGACATTCACAACAGAAAAGGGAGGAAAATTGTTAGAGATATGGATCAATATACTCATCATAGAGCATATATTTGGCCCAAAGCTAGGCAAGAAAGAGAAAAGGGTGGATACCACAGATTTGATGAAGGTGTTAGTGAAAGAGAAGTGAATTTCTACACAGATAGAGTAGTTCCCCCATCAAAAATCTCAGGTACAGCATGGAACAGAAGAAAGAGATAACAGTTCAAGATATTCTTGACAACGAAATACATCATAAGAAAACTATTAACAATGATCAGGAAAATATGATAAGAGACAACAAACAGTTAGGAAATATTATAGAAGATGGACAGTTAGAATTTATTATAGAAGATGGACAGATTGAGGTGGGAAGTGAAGATATGGCACTGGTTAGGTGTAAGGAAAATAACATCATTTCCACATATAAAGGCTTTAAAGTTTTTAATTACACCAATTTTGCTATACCTGAAGATTTCTACGAACTATTTTCCAAGGGGATGAAGTTCATACCTACAACGGACCTCAATTTAGTTGACACAATTACTGAATTAAAACCATTTTGTCGTAGATTGAATCTAGCTATCCAGTTTGAGAAAAATGAAATTGACAAAAACTCCAGTTGCACAATGAATTCAAGGAATAGTAACATTCTTAGGAAGAAAAGTACTTATATACCCATAAGCAATCCTGTTATAGGAAGTTTTGAGAAAATTGTCAGTCAAGACATCTACAGTTTGTATAGAAGAAACAGAATTAATAAGAAGGAAAGTATGGAATGGAATGACAATTTGACCAAAGGTGAGCGAGAATGTTTGGATACACTTATTAACAACAATCAAGTGAGGGTAATGAAACCCGACAAAGGGGGAGGTGTAGTTATTTTTAACAAATTTGAATATATTAAAGAAATCTATGACATACTGCATGAATCTGGTAAATATGTAGCTATTTCTCTTAACAAAATTAACATTGGATACAGACGCATTGACCTCGCTTCAGAAGAATACTACATTGACCATAGAATAACGGAAGAAGTACATCAGTTCCTGACAGTTGAATATCCTACATTAGCTTCTACTGTAGGTATCCCTAAAATACACAAAAATTTACAGAATCCCCCTTTTAGACAGATTATATCAGGAAGCAAGTCCAAAACTTTTCCCATAGGAGTAGCAATAGATATATGGGTTAAACCAGTTTATAACGATGTGCCACACTTCATTAAAGATTCTTGGGTATTTCTGAGCCTACTTACACCCCAAATTTGGAACAGGGGTCTTATTTTTGTTACCATAGATGTGATAGATCTTTTTTCAAGTATCCTGAAAGAGGTTGGAATTGAATACTTTTGTAACAGTTTAAGAAAATATTCCAATTTTGAATGGGACAGGATATGCCTCATTACTGATATGATGGGATTAGTTCTGGACCATAACTATATTTACTACGAAAATTAATTCTTCAAACAAACCACAGGTGTTGCTATGGGGGCTTCATGTGCCCCCATATTTGCAAATTTGGTTATGTTAGAATGGGAGACTGGACATGTATTCAACTCTGAATATTTTAAATATGTCAAGTTTTACACTAGATTTTTGGACGATTTATTTTTGTTATGGGATGGTCCAGTTAATTTAATAGAAACGTTCATTGAGTATCTTAACCATACAACAGATTTTTTAAAATTTACATTTAATTACAGTGAAAAAGGTATTTCTTATTTGGACACCTATATAGAACATGGGGACAATGGTTTTGTATCTCGTATACATAGAAAAGACACGTTTTCGAATGATTATTTGGAGTTCAGCAGTAACCACCCCAAACATGTGTTCAAAAACATATTTAAGGGGCAGTGTATATGTGCGGCCCGTATGTCATCAACGAAGGAAATTATGTTACATGAAGTACAACACATTGAGTTAATGTTTAGAGAAAGAGGGTACCCTGTACATTTACTCACAGATGTAGTAGGATACATTAGCTCAGAATGGGATGGGAAATATAAACCTATATTAGGAAATCCCATTGTACAAAAGATGGATGTAAAGAAGGACCAATTTCATAGGGTATGTGTGTTAACCTATTCCCCTGTAGTAAAACATATTGAGAACATCATTATTCAACATTGGAAGCTGATCACCATGGATGAAAAAATAGCACAGAAAGTAGGTACCTTCCCCAAATTTGTTTACAAAACAGGACCCAATTTGAAAAGGATGATTAAATTTAATATGCAAAATGATGGATTTAAGAAAAAGGCCACTGCTAAATGTGGCGCATGCAAACAGTGTAGGTACATTAATGAAAAAGAAGAATTTAAATTAAAAAACTTTAATGGAACATACATAAAGGGAAGAGCAGGAAATTGTAATACAAAATTTGTGGTTTATATAGCTACTTGTGAGGTATGTCCCGCATTCTACATAGGGAAAACGGAGAGACAGTTAAAACGTCGTATGTATGACCACATGTACTGTATTAAGAAAAAAGATAATAAGAATGCCCTATGTAGACACATAATATCCAACGGGGAGACACATAGTTTCAAATTCACAATAATAGATCAGGTTGTGATGACAACTAGAGGGGGTAATGTAAAAGACAGGTTAGCCAAAAAGGAGAGTAAATGGCAAATGTTCACGGATGCTGTTAGGTCACCAGGCATTAAAGATTTTATCAGCATCAAACCTTTTTTAAGCCTGGTATAGATTTTTATAAATATATTATTTTTATTTTTATTTACATTTATATGATATATGCATTATGTACATGTTTGTCTTTAGTCACAATATTTATTATATTATTGTACAATTCATATTCATATTTATTTTATATTTATATCATATTTATACAATATATTTTTTGTTTCAAGCATGTGACAGAAATGTCCACTTGAATTGCTACAAGTATATAGTGTGTGTGTAAACAACATGTTTAGTAGATGGAATCAGCAGTATATATATATATATATATATATTTTATTATATTTTATACAAAGTAACATATATAATTGATTCATATTATATTTTATCTAATGTGTTGAATAAGTTTTTAGATACATTAGTATGTCTTTAAATTTTAAATTTCAAATGTTTTTGGCATCAAAATGGAGTATAAAAGTGTAATTCAGAGAAAAAAATGGTGGTTCTGATGAAGTCTGCATATGACAGATGAAAGCGCTTAACTCTTGGCTACATTGAGTCTGTTTCTAACCTGTAGTTTTGTACTATTTACATTTTGTCCAATAAACTGTGACCTGTTCCAGCTGGGATATCATTGTGCCGTCCTGTACCTTCAGTGGATTTACTTTTAAGCAGTTGTAAGCGGGTTTGCGTGACGCTTAGCAATACTTAGCTAAGCGCACACATGCGCAGACTCGCTTTAACCCGCTTACTACCGCTTTAAAGTGCTTACTCCTGCTAACCCCAGCACTAATTTCTTTTAAAGAAAAGAAAATGGGGAGATAGAAAAGTGGTGATAAAGGGGGCACAAAGAGGGACAGACAGTAGGTAAAGAAGCTTGAGATGTGCAGGACGGGTGTAGGGAAGGTCCATAGCTGCCCATTTCTTTACCAGTAACAGCTGTGCATATGCAATAAATTTGTAGTGAGATTTGAAACCTTCCACCCCTGGAAGAGGGGTGAGGACAACAAAGAATGTTGTACTACCAATTATAATTATCAGTTTACATGTCCAGCGGACGTGTGCAAAATGGGCAGATATGTATGGGGCATAATTTTTTTGTGGGGACAGGTTGCACTTTTATTTATTTTTTTTTCAGGAGAGAGTGGAAAGTGAGGTACAGGAAGTAAGTATGTTTGGGGAGGTAGGTTGGGGAGGTAAACAAACAAGACAAACAAGATGCATACAGGGGCAGTGTATGACACATGGGGTGGGTGAACACAATTGACGGGGATGGATGTTTGGAAATCACAAGCCCATGAGGCCACGGATGGTAACAGTGGAACTGAGATCCCCACCCATGGGCAGTCACCACTGTACCTTCACAGCCCCGAGGGTGGCTGTGCTGGAGGCTGTGTAGGATGGGCAGGCTCACCTGTGAGACGTGCCACTCTCACCTCAATCTGACATAGGGGATCAGCAACTGAACACTGGATCTCCCTATGCATAACAACCTGGACCCTTCAAAGGGTGACAGGTGGCCCTTCTCCGCCCACGCTTGCATGGGGGGGACGAGCCCCATCCCCTGCAGCACTTCCACCCGAAGGTGGCACAGGACCAACGGAGGAGGGGAGCCTGGGCTGGGCACTGGACCTACTGGTGCCAGGTGCAGTTGCCAGCTGAGGAGGGACAGGTGGGTCCACTGGGACCGGCCTTCCCATACGTTCTGTGATTAGGTATGTTTAATTACAACATAAACAAAAACATTCCAGATTAGTTGTAACAGCATGCAGTAATATTCCCATTAACCCAACACACCAAGGTTCCAACAGTTGAACAGCAAGCATAACACATGCATATATTGAACGACAGTGGATATTCCAACAGCATGCAGGGATGTTTGGTAGCAACAGGCCACCATGATTGTGGTGTTTGAACAGGGCACATGCATCAAAGTGAATGCAAATATTTATAGAACAATAGGACATATGTCCCAATAAATATTTAAGATTACACATACCCATTGAGGTGTGGAATTGCATGGTTTATGCATATACAGTAGGGTGTAGAAAGAAACCTCAATTAACATCTTATAAGTACTTTTAGTCTACACTACATTCCTAGTGACTGCAAGTGTATATCCCCTACATGTATTATTACACTTGCCAACATGCATTAGGTTGTGTAATGGGTTTGGCTAGTTCAATATATACCTGACCTGTATCTGACATACTAACTGTCCAAGATGCAGATGTTACTGCTACATATTTCTTGATTTCATTTATATTTCTTTATCTACATATCTGGATGTTTTCACATGACATTTTCACTTCAATTTGTACAAAATCCTGCATTTCTTGAAGCACACTCACATTTCTGGTGAACAAATTAACATGCTACTTGTGTGCCAGATTTACTTATGCATGCCAGCCAGTAACTGACTGTTGAGGACTGTATATATGCTTCATAGCTACTAGCACTTCCATCACCCACTTTAGATGGGACTGCACAACTCTGGGTTGCCAGCACTTATTAAAACAGTACTATTAGTATAATGCAAGGGTACAACAACATTTCAAAGTAAGTGACACAGACACACTCCGGGTTTTATACCTTTATTAATGACATTACACACTTTTCCACAGGCTCGCTCCTTTATTTGTTATAACAGTGCATATGGAAGACATATTCAAGACATATTATACCTTTATTAATAGGTTAGAACACTCTTTTTCAGGCTCGCTCACTTATTTTATATGACAGTACCTGCAGAGATATTCCGGACATATTTTACCTTTCTTAATGGGTTACTATACTCTTTTTCTGGCTCTCTGACTTTTTATATGACAGTACATGCAGAGGACTTATTCAGGGCATTTTATGGCTGTATTATTGGACTATAACACTTTATTTCATGCTCTCTCTCCCCTATTTTATATAACAATACATGCAGAATACTCACTAACCTGCCTGGTGGCACAGCCTTAGCAGCCTATCTGCATAGGCTTGCTGATTCGCAGCACGGTCACCTGCAGTTGTGAAGTAAATGAAGGGATATTGAGACATACCTATCCATTATACAGAATCAATTATCAAGTCTTACATACTGCATTCCATGGCTACCTACTCAGTTGTGGGGCATCTTGCATCCCACGGGCCTCCTGTATCCATTGGTTCAGGAGGTCCTGCTTCCATCTCTTCAGGTCTGCATGGTGGTGACGGACCTGCTCACCAGTCCGAGGAATGCCTGTGACACTGGTGAGGTCATGAGCTAACCGGTTCCAAGCCTCTGCCTTGTACTCCATCCTTGGAACTGGCCCTGTAGGAGTCTTGACTCATGACAGTGGACAAGGAGCCAAACCATGTATTTCGACTCCTCGATGCCCCAATGTTGCGCTCGGAAGCATGTACCCTCTCCAGCACCAGCCATTCTAACTGCAGATGTGAGTTACAATCAGTTATGGCGAGTATTTCTGCCTATGGGGCTTAAATATGCCGCATTTCTCGCACTTTTTTGTGACTGGCCATTTTTGAAAATTCTCGGCTGACTGCAGACCTGCTTAGTAATGGTTAACCTACCATTTCTAAGTATATGTATGTTAACAGTGGTTGTTTCTCCTAAGCTGTCATGGCTTAGTGGTTCAGTACTTTGATTATGGTGCACAGAGTCCTGGGTTTGAACCTTGTTATTCATTTTATTTTAATACTGTCCAGACAAGCTAGGGGGTGTGGTTGTGTTTAAACAACTTTGCTCTACGTTGCTCCACAGTGCCCTACGGTGCCCTGGTTGGTGCGGCACACACGTCCACGCAAACACATTGTGCTGGTTAAAGCATTATTTAGCTATGGGCACCTCTATTGTGTTGGGTACAGCTCTATTTAACTTTAGGCAACTCTATTGTGCTGGATAAAGCGCTATTTAACTGCGGGCAACTCTATTGCGCTGGGTAAAGTGCTATTTAACTATGGGCAACTCTATTGCGCTGGGTAAAGCGCTGCTTAACTGCGGGCAATTATATATCAAGATCATTTAAAAATATATATTTTGTTCACTGATACATAGGCCATTTCACTGCTTTTTACTAATATTTTAATCATATATGTCAGGTATTATTTCATATACTGATTTAAAACATAAGAAGGGGAGTGGTGGGACTTGAACCGTGAATGCCTCCTCTTTGTGCGAACGCTCTACCATTATGCTATTGCTATTTGGTGTGATTTGCATAAACATTCTTTCTTATGCTCTTCCATTTCGGAATTGCTAACTACAGCTAAGCAATGGGCACACCCGCGCACACACGCGCGAATACGGGCAACTATTTCGGGAATTTAAAAAAATAAAATTAATGTTTTACTTTTTATAACTGTGATGGGGGTTTACAATGCCAGGGAGTGTGGTGTTGGATGAAAAGACATTTGAGCAGACTTGCTCTTGTGTGTTTTCATTTTACTTTTTGAACCCTTGCAGGGGCTTGGACATTTAGACTGCTCGGCAGTCGGACACGCCCCCTGCTTTCCTACACGGTCCGTGTTAGACTTACAGTTGAGTCAGCGTGCCCTCATGAATATTCATGGCACGCTGACTTCATACCGTTCAATTGCAACCTCTGAGTAAGACTTATTTAGTCTTACATGGAGGATTTGTGAATCCGGGGGACTGTGTTTACTGTAACTTATAAAAATCCAGTTTACGACCTGAAATCTAAAGAATACTATTATTATTATAAATAACAGTTTGTGGAGAAGAATTTGATACCTACATTTTTAGTAACCCTTGTGGTTTAAGAGATATGAGCAATTATTTGAAATTTGAAGTCATAATTTGAATTTATCAGAAAGCTTAGGCTGTACCCATTGGAAGTTGCCATGCAAACATCCAGTGCTCCATTGGAGCAAATAAGTTAACTGTGTGGTAAAACTGTTGGGCAAGAAACATAAACTTTAACACGTTAAGTTAATGAGGCACTTCTATGACATGTATAGTACTCAGGTATTAGGTAGAATTAAAGGGAGTCTTGTGGCAGACCTTCTTATTGAAGCACAGTCTGACTCCTTAGGGGTCGAGGTATCTCTTTTAATAGCAGCCATCTTCTATGCAGGTTTAGGAGATCTGGACAGTACTACAGGAGGTTGAGGATATGCTTACTGGTAAGTCATGGTGTATCCATGTAACAGAGCACTGTGATGACATAGGGTCCCAGTCAATTACCACACACACCCCTTACAGGATACTACTGTGGGTTAAGCAAATCCTGAGAAAGGAACTGCAGGATATGTTGGATATGGGGGTAGTCAAGGAGCCCAACAATCCATGAGCTTCACTGGTGGTAGTGGTGCTCAAGTAAGATGGCAGTACCAAAGTCTGCATAGTCTGTAGGATACTGAATAGTCACACAGAGTCAAATACATATCCCAAGATACATATCCCATGATTCATATCCCATGCACAGGACAGATGAAGTCTTAGAGCAGTTGGGTGAGGCTCAGTATCTAATTTCTGCTGACCTGACTAACAGGTACTGTCAGGTACCATTGATACCTACCATAAAAAAGAGATCAGCTTGTTTACCCTTTTTGGGTTATATGAGTTCCCTAAGATGCCCTTTAAGATACAAAATACCCAAGGAGCCTTCTATGGGTTGGTTAGAGTGCATCCTAACAGCAGCTGGAGACTACGGTCTTGCTTATCTGAATAATATTGCAGCCTATGGCTGGTCTTTACAAGAACATGTTCAACATGTTAGGAAGGTGTTGGGCAGACTAAAAATGGAGAGTTAACTACTGAGATGAAGTGTCAGGTAGGAATGGCAGTGTTATTTATCTGGGTTATAGTGTGGGGGTTAGTAAGATATGTCCGGAGCCTGCCAAGGTGGAGGCCACTCAGATGTGACCCTGCTACTGAGAAGTAGTTGAGAGTTTTCCTTTGGACAGTTGGGTAATATAGGTAAATTGTCTCTTGCTATAGTATGATAGCCTCTTTCCTTATATACCTTAACAGAAAGAGTAAACTGGATAAGGCTGTCTGATCTCCAGCTGTGAGCAGGCATTCCAAATTCTTAAAGAGACCTTGAATGGGCCCCCTGTGCTGGACAGTCCTGACTATAATGAAGAATTTATTGTGCAGGTAAGTGCTTTAAATCATGGGATGGGGCTTGTAATTAGAAAGGTTTCCTCAGGGGGAGAGGACCACCCCAGGGTGTGTCTCAATTCCACTTTTTCCGCCCAGAGAGGAATACTAAGCAGCTGTAGTAAAGCAGTGTTTGGGCATAGTTTGGAGTCTACAAAAGTTTCAACCCTGCCTCTGTGGCAGAATGTTCATCGTGGTTTTAGACCACAGCCCATTCAAGTATTTACAAAGAGCAAGCAGGCAAAATAATAAGCTTCTTAAATGGAGTTTAGCACTGCAGTCCAGTAACATTACTATGCAGCATATGAATGGTACTGCTAATACTAGTGCAAATAGTCTGCTAAGAAATGGAACAGAGTAATGTACCAAACACATGCACTTTCATTTCAAAGTGGTGTTTTTTGAGGGTGTCTCAAGAAAACTTGCTTGAAGTGCAGATAGGGTAGAAGATATGATATTTGAGAACAAATATGCCATTTTCTCTGAGTCAGAATGCAACAGGCATGTGAAATGCATTTAAACCTTATAACAGCTGCAGCAAGTAAACTAAAATATGTGATTTAGTCCGCAACATGGATGTTTTTCAGTGGTATGAAGATATGGGAAATTGTGACTTATGTAAAATCTTAATCTGCAGTATATATTTTCCAGTGGCATGAAATGATATGTGAACAACTTGAGACATGTTTCTATGAAATGTATAAACAAACTATAGTGAGTCTGTAACAGCAGCTGTAATTTCATTATTTTTGGGAACTGTAGCAATTATACATAAGATGTGAAATGTATGGTAAATAAGTGAAACAGGTTGTAATTTATCCTGACAAGATCTGTTACTTTTCCTAAGCCAGGAAGCTAAAGGGCAATGCAACACAATTATACAATTCTGTTAAAAAGAGAGATAACTAACGAGGAGACAAGCAAACCTATTAGTATGCAAATGTGAAACTTTCCTCCTTTGCATCCATGTTTTCTGTATGAATCGATATAAGCAATTAAATGAACATATAAAAAGTCAGAAAGAGGAATTTGGAAGACAGAACTGCCCTTGACCTTGGACCTGTAAGTTTGTTCTTTGCACTTGCATCTGCCTGGAAATCTAGACCATTTAGCTGTTTAGCTCAGCATCAAGTAATTATTTCAGATAGGAAATAGCTAGAGCAAAGTCTAGCCACAGAGTTTTTTTCCCTTTCTTTCTTGTAATCTATTTGTTCAAATGGATATTTTCTCTTTCCCTATGCAAGTTCAAGTTTCCATTATAAATGTAACTGTTAGCAATATTGCTTACCTCATTTTTTTCTTAAATAAAGTACTTTTTTCTTTACTCTGTTTTAAAAAGCTTATCCTTGTTGCCCATTTATTCATGTATTAATTTGTAAAAAATGTACTTATCGCTAAATAGTGACAAGCTGTTGGCATCCACCTGTAACTGGCCAAACTGCATTGCAACACACTATCATTTGTGTTTATAATTATGTGGCATATTAACAAAACTGAAGCAGTACCTGGGAGGCCCAGCCTGATATCCTTGGGTGATGGCAATCTACCACCTGGGGCAAGAACAGAAAGAGAAGGTTGTAGTTTTAAAGACTATTACCAGTTTTCTCAACGAACCATATGCTCCAGGGACCTAAACCTTGTCACCACAATAAACAGAACATGCTGGAGGGATAGATTCCTGTCCCAGGGACTTCCCATACTCTGGAACAAACTACCCATTCATGTCTAGCAAAGCTCCTCATTGACCCTCTTTAAGAAAAATCTTGACGACTGGATGGGAAATAGAAAATTCACAATGGGGATCACTTCTGCGGGACAGCTTGACAGGGGCACAGGAAAATAATTTTTTGGGTGGTGAAAGCCAGGGAACCTTTTTGGCTAGGCTTACATAGGCCCCAGGGCCGATAGCCTAGTACCTAGCTATGAACCTATGAACTTATGATTCTATGAGTGTGTGTGTGTGTGTGTGTGTGTGTGTGTGTGTGTGTGTGTGTGTGTGTGTGTGTGTGTGTGTGCGTGTGCATGTGCGTGCGTGTGTGTGCGTGTGTGTGTGTGTGTGTGTGTGTGTGTGTGTGTGTGTGTGTGTGTGTGTGTGTGTGTGTGTGTGTGTAGACCCGCATGTGAGTGTGTGCATGTATATGTGTGTAACAATTTATTCTATGTGCGTGTGTCCATGCCTGTGTATAACAGTTTATCTACGTAGAGTACTGTGTGCAATGGAGACATGGAAGATACTGAAACCCATGGACAGTGGTATGAAATGGGTCTAGAGAGCTAGGACAACGACAGCTATGTTGGATGTCCATTATGAAGCTTACTCTTGGGTGTGGATGGTGTATGCGTACAGCATAAGCATATTTACTGCATGCCCCTGAGGCCAAGATCTCCTTAGTAAATTGCTCAGTGATTCATACTAGTGTATGTTTTTTACACTTTAATCTATTCAGTATGAGTGATGGGACTCTAGAGACCATAACCCTGCTGGCCATTGGATTTAAAGATTTTAAGGTTGTAGATTATAGATAAATTTAGTTGTGAGCAGTGGAACAGATCACAGTAGTGTAACCCCTGCCTGTTGACTAATTTTTGCAACCTCTAAACTCCTTTATAGTGGTAAACAACCAGGAGATATTGTGAAAGCTGTATCTAGAATACAAGTGGCTCTCAAACTACACTTTTTCAGAGTTTGCTATTATGCATTTTTAATTTAGAAAACTGCTGTGTCCTATAAATGCCAGTATAGTAACATTTTAAATACTATGTAACCTTGAATTTCCCTGACTTCAACAATACTGCTCTTCATCGCCTTGCATCACATCTTACTGGCCATGTTTTCCTCCCAGTAAACATTAAACCACCTCATTTAAACTACTCCATTACAGTCTGCCATGAATGTTGGCCCAACACATTAAAACCCAGTTTAGCCTCTCTTCCTTTACTTGACAATTTAAGTTTTAGCATTCACATTAGTATTGTTTTGATAAAGTATATGACTGAACTGGACATTAAATGTGAATCATGTTGTACTCAAGAGCAGTGATCTGTTCTATTCACCTCATCTCCTATGGATATAAGAAAATAGTTCATCTTATACTTGGTAACATAAGAGACATTGCTCCAAAATCTAATGTCTGGATTAATTAGCCTTTATATATTAATTATACAAAGGTACAACACACTTTGACAGCAAAGGCTCACTTACACACATTAGTAATGGGTGCTAATCCTAACCTTAACTCTGCTCCTAACCCTAATGTGCAGTTTACCTGCAAAAATCCCTTCCATTGACATTGCTTTTTTATGTTTTGTGTCTCAGTCATTTAACTTGTTAACTATTCATTATGTAATCATACAGACAAATAGATATATAGATAGAGAGAGATATAGATAGAAAGAGAGAGATAGATATAAATATAGATAGACAGATATGTACATACAGAGATATATGAAAATTCCCTATAAGTATGAGTGTTTTGTGTGTGTGTGTGTGTGTGTGTGTGTGTGTGTGTGTGTGTGTGTGTGTGTGTGTGTGTGTGTGTGTGTGTGCGTGCTTGTGTGCATGCATGTGTTTGTGTGTGTGTGTGAGTGTGTGTGTGCATATGTGTGTGTGTGCGTGTGTGTGTGTGTGTGTGTGTGTGTGTGTGTGTGTGTGTTTATTTGTATAGTTATATGCCACGTGACAGACTGCTGTTTCTGTGTTATACCTTTTATGCCTTGTAGTGCTCTAGTTCTCCCAGCCTTGATACTTATATAGCATCTAAAGCCAATATATTTTAAATTGTCAGATAAAAAGCTAGATAATTATAACTGAGTAATTTATTTTATTCTTGGTTTATATTCTAAATGCTAATTATATGACTATCATGCTGTAATATTACATCTTGTAGACTATTATCTTTATTGAAAATTTGAACATTTTATTAAAGTGTTTATAAAAGAAAATGAGAAGTGAATATTTATACTCAAACATGTCCACACACACAAAAACACAAACGTGCACACATATAACAAGGTCAACCTTTGGTCATCTGGTGCCCTAGGCAAAAGGTCTCCACAGAGTCCCCCCCCCCCCACACCACCCGGTGCCCCCATCCTGGTCTACCTACACCATCCCGGTTACTGGAAAAGTGCCCCTGCTAGAGTGGTACAGTCATAAAAGTGTGGGTACCTAATGGCTGTTCAACTGATTTCAGTTATCAGTTCTCACCACGTCACAGGAATAAAAGTCCTCTTCAGGAACACAAGTCATAAACTCCTCTTCAGGAACACAGGTCATAAACTCTTTCAAGTATCCAAGTAAAACGAGACACCGAAGTAAAAAGATAATTTTTAAAGAGTTTATGACCTGTGTTCCTGAAGAGGAGTTTATGACTTGTGTTCCTGAAGAGGACTTTTATTCCTGTGACGTGGTGAGAACTGATAACTGAAATCAGTTGAACAGCCATTAGGTACCCACACTTTTATGACTGTTTTGGTTTATGAACTTTTTTCCTGTGTGGGCACCGTGCTCTGTTTGCTGTGTGTGGCCTTTTTTTGCTTTGTTATATATATATATATATATATATATATATATATCTATATACAGAGAGAGAGAGAGAGAGAGATGGAGATAGAGAATGTATATTGTACTTACATATACATACATATCTATGTAGGGTTTATATTAGAACATCAAAGTATTACTACATCGAATGTTCTAATATCAAACCATTTCACTCGAAACACCACAACATCGAACACTCAGAACAGCCAATTTTTTGCAAGGGAAAAAAAAAATTGCTGTTCCAACAAACATACACACAACACAAGCACACTAAAATACATAATACACACACATACACTTCACAAAACCCTACACTAAACCATACATACACTACTAGCTATCCACTTACCTTAACCCAACCCTAACCCTAAGGTCCATAACTACCGCACACTCACCTTACCAGCTCCCTAACCCTAAAGTCCTTATTGCACACTCACCTTACCCACTCCCTAACCCTAAAGACCCTATCGCACACTCACCTTACCCGCTCCCTAACCCTAAGGTCCCTATCGCACACTCACCTTCATTCGCATGCTTACCTTAACCCGGTCCGTAACCTTCGGTCCACATTCGAGGAAATAGTGAAGCTGCAGAAACCACCCACCGAATACTTTTCCTAGGAAAGTATTCGATATTCTGCAGCTTCGCTATATTCAGCATTCGATGCAAAGGGTTCAATATTCATACATTCAAAGTAGTAATACTTCGATGTACTAATATAAACCATTTATGTATTATATATAAAATATAAAATATATCATATGTGAATGGTGTAGGGGGCAGAGCCCCCCACATTATTTAGATAAATATAGTAATTTCTGTTATAAGTATCCATGTGTATGTCTAAAATTTATGACATATGTGTAGGGTTTCACCCCCCAATGTGGAAGGCTGAGCCCTCCACACCCCCCCTAACTATTTATTCCTACTCCAGGGTCACGCTACAGTGGGGAAAGGGCATAAATCTTTGGATTTCATGTGTTAATGTTATGAGTTTCGATCATATGAGCTTTCGGTGTTTTGAGCTTTCTGTGCTTTGGTGTCAGTGTTATGGTTGTCGATCATATGAGCTTTCGATCATATGAAGTAGATCTGTATATATATATATACGTATATATATATATATATATACATATATATATAAATATACACATATATATATAAATGTATATATATATATATATATATATATATATATATATATATATATATATATATATATATATATATATATATATATATATATATATATATATATATATATATGGGTCCCATTCAAAAGACCGAAACGCCGATTCCCCGACGCGGAAATCACCGACGCCAGATGACCGACAGGTACGTATACCGACAGGGTGATTCACCGACAGTGGAAAGACCGACAAGGGTAATCTGCGATCGCGACCCGGTAAGTGTGCGATAGTGACGGAGGTAGGAGTGGTCAGGTAAGTGAGTTAGGGTTAGGTTGCAGGTAGGTGATGTGTACGTTAGTGTCGGAGCTTGGGCTAGGGGTGTGTAAGTGAGTTAGGGTTAGGGTGCAGGTAGGTGATGTGTACGTTAGTGTCGGAGCTTGGGCTAGGGGTGTGTAAGTGAGTTAGGGTTAGGGTGCAGGTAGGTGAAGTGTGCGATAGTGTCGGACCTTAGGGTTAGGGTTTGGGTCAGGGCTAGTGTGTATGGTATGTAGTGTCGCGTGTTGTTTACGTTCCGTGTGTCAGTGATTTGGTGTTCAGTGTTTTGCGTTGTCGGGTTTGTGTCGGGTTTGTGTGTTGTCGGCTATTTGGCGTCGGTGAGTTTTGTGTCGGGGAATCGGAGTGTCGGTGTTTAGAAGTAGACCCATATATATATATATATATATATATATATGTGTGTGTGTGTGTGTGTGTGTGTGTGTGTGTCTGTGTATTTGGAGATATAATATTAGTGCACACAATTCAAAAAAAAAGAAAATTCCCTTTTTAAAAATAAATGCTGAAACAGAAAGAAAATTCACATTATTCAGAAAGTGATGCATCAACAAACTTGACAGTGGCTCTGCATCCCATTATTCAAGTGTATCTTGTATAGAAGAAGTTATTGTAACTACACACACACACACACACACACACACACACACATACATGCGTGCACATGTGTACACACAAATGTATAATTGCTGACCCATGTAAACGGTATATGGAAAAAAGAGAAACACACATATACACACCCACACACACCTACACTCACAGATACACCCCGAAGCTTATATAATTGCAATATAATTATGTATGAATGGCATGTGCATGCACATACACACACACACACACACACACACACACACACACACACACACACACACACACACACACACACACACACACACATCATTATACTCATAGACACCTATGTACAATTGCTGTGTACGGATATTGTTCTCATTAGAAAAATCTGTGTTTTTTATTGTGCTCATGTCCACAATAAATTAAAGAAATACTATTAAAATTTAGCTCATGTGTAAAGCTTTAATTTTTTAAGTCTTTCTTTGCCAACAGCACATAGCAGTCTTCTTTTAGAGTACCACAGGAATTTGTCCCATGTCAGTAAAGTGTGCGATAGATATTCTACAGAACTTTTGTTAGCCAGAGCTCTTGGCCAAATCATAATATTAAGACTGGTAATTCCCCATGATCCAATTCATTAGAACTGAGTATCTCACTGTGTTTAAATGTGCAACAGAAAATGCTCTCTCTCTTTGGAATGAGAAGTGACGTGTGTGTGTGTGTGTGTGTGTGTGTGTGTGTGTGTGTGTGTGTGTGTGTGTGTATGTATGTGTCTATGTATTTGGAGATATAATATTAGTGCACATAATTCAAAAAAAAGAATATTCCCTTTTTAAAAATAAATGCTGAAACAGAAAGACAATTGACATTATTCAGAAAGTGATGCATCAACAAACTTGACAGTGGCTCTGCATCTCATTATTCAAGTGTCTCAATGTTTTGGAAGAATCATTCAAGGGAAGATGTCTAGTATTAAGTCTACACAAAAACAGAAGAAGCTATTGTAACTAAAACACACACACACACACACACACACACACACACACACACACACACACACACACACACACACACACACACACACAGACACACAATTGACATATAATTGTATATAAAAGTCACGTGCACACACGCACACACACACACACACACACACACACACACACACAATTGACATATAATTGTATATAAATGTCATGTGCACACACACACATAATTGACATATAATTGTATATAAATGTCACGTGCACACACACACACACACACACACACACACACACACACACACACACACACACACACACACACACAGACACAAACAGACACACACACACACACACACACATAATTGACATATAATTGTATATAAATGTCACGTACACACACGCACACACACACACACACACACACACACCCACACACACACACACGCACACACACATAATTGACATATAATTGTATATAAATGTCACGTACACACGCACACACACACACACACACACACACACACACACACGCACACACATAATTGACATATAATTGTATATAAATGTCGTGCATGCACACACACACATAATTGACATATAATTGTATATAAATGTCACGTGCACACGCACACACACATCATTATACTCATAGACACCTATGTACAATTGCTATGTAAGGATATTGTTCTCGTTAGAAAAATATGTTTTTTACTGTGCTCATGTCCACAATAAATTTCTAGTTTAAAAAAGGCCCTTTTAAAGAAATACAATTAAAATTTAGCTCATGTGTAAAGCCTTAAAAAAGGCCGTTTTAAAGAAAAACTATTAAAATTTAGCTTATGTGTAAAGCTTTCATTTTTTTTGTCTTTCTTTGCCAACAGCACATAGCAGTCTTCTTTTAGAATACCACAGGAATTTGTTCCATGTCAGTAAAGTGTGCAATAGATATTCTACAGAACTTTTGTTAGCCAGAGCTCAAGGCCAAATCATAATATTAAGACTGGTAATTCCCCATGATTTAATTCATTAGAACTGAGTATCTCACTGTGCTTAAATGTGCAACAAAAAATGCTCTCTCTCTTTGGAATTTCCGTAATGACTAATCAAATTCACAATAAAATTTATGCAAATATGCTGTATAAACTAAGCATGTGAAGAACAAAATACTTCCTGAAGATACCATGCCCCTTCACCACATTCCTTTACATAAGCCTTTCATACAATAATATTCTGTTAAGCTCATAATGCTGCTTAGTTTGTGCCTTAGTCAGTAAAGGGGACAAAAAATAATACATTTCAGACTAACAATATTTTTTGTTCCATTTATAGCCAACAGTCATTCTGCCACATGGGGCTCCTCTTTAAGTAGCTGGTTTGAAATTTGTTGAGCTTCAGTTGCTTGAAAGAAAAGATGTTGAGGAACACAATGCCAATCGCTGTTTTCATAGAAACTACTGACAATGCAGTTCCTAAGTGTGAGATGGGATGGCAGCCATTACTTTCTTTTGGGAGACTGCATCATTCTTTGAGTTGTTGCATCCATGGAGATCTTACATATAAGTTTAGCTGGTGTGGTGCGGTTGCCTCTCAGATTGGGGGGGGGGGGGTGTAGAGGAGACTTACTACCCTGCAATAAACACATTAACTGAACTTTTTCAGTCTTCTGAGTTTTGGGCCCAATTTTAGGCATTTCTGATGCTCACAGTTTTGCCATTCAGTGATGCATAGCAGAACCATCATATTGTTAGACATACTAACATGACAATGCTTTGTAAATTCCAAAATAAAAATCATAAGGAGATGGGAATGACATTTATTTTAAGGCTGAATAATTATTTTCCTGAAAGACACAGGTGTTTACATTTTTCACTCACCATCAAACAAGGCAATTGGTATGGCTTTTTCTGAATTACTTCTGAGGTATCAACATGTCAGCCATATTTTGGTAAATTTGGGGCAGGTTTGGTTTTGTTTAAAATGGCTCTTGGGACAATAGCCTAGTAACACCTATGAACCTATGAAAGAAGTTTTCTGTTTTGGACTTTTCAGGAGTTGTTATGCACACTAGTTTGAAAATCTGAAGCTACTTAATTTTGAATGGTAGGGTTTTATAATCAATGCAATAAACCACAAGCATTGGAGCATTGAAATAGACTACTCTTACTAACAGTAATGGTTCTGCTATGAAACACCAACTTCCTGAATGCCAGTGGGATGAAAGGAAGAAAAATTATGCCCTAAACACAGTAGGGTGAAAAAATCAAGCCCCACTGCACCTTCCCATATTGATGGCAAGTCAACTGCACCTTATATATACCAACTCCACAGTCACACCAATTCGAAGAAGGGAATAATCTCCCAAAATGAGTAAATCATTGCTGGTGTACACTTATAAAATATACTGACAATGATTTTGTTATACATTTCATCTTTTTTGTCTTTGTGTTATTAACACTTGAGCAATTTTACCTCAAGCAACTGTAGGGGAGCCAACAGTAAGATAGGAAATCAAAAACACTGGTTGGTTTTTCATTTATCATATCTAGGGATTCCTTAAAATCCTGTGAATTGGTACTTTATCACAGTAGTCGAGATTATAAGTTTGATGTCCCAGAGACATGACTTAACTAAGCATATAGATTGGCATTTGTGCTTTAGAATACCAATATTTTAGTATGACTGATTTATATTTGGGGTATAAACTCTCTGTATAGCCTTGTACCACCCTGCTACCCTGTTCCACTTTGCCATCATCTGCAATTGATAGAATGCAATCCAGGGAACAAATGGCATTTGTAAAGAGATTTAACAACTTCACATTTCTTCCCAGTACTGGAGGCAAGCAGAAATAGTAAACATGATATTATAAGATGTTTATGGTAACAGTGCATTAGATATGAATATTTTAGAAAGTGCTTATCATTCATTTATTTGTTTGTTTATTTCAGAAAGAGATCAGAGAACTGATGCAATACATTTGAAAACAGTTTCATTGTGTGCATCAGAAATGATTCACTGATCACAGTGTTTGGTTTATATTTTGCAGATAAATAACCTTCTACTTCAAAGGGCTTTTTAAAACTGTTTCATTAATTTTATTTTCACAGATTGTCATCTGTATCTTTTATTTTTTACCACATCCCTAAAACAGACGGTAACTTTTCAGAAATATATATTTCTTATTTTGGCTTCCAGTGCTATGCAAGGGCCAAACAGCCATCTGGATCTGATGCCTGTGTCATATTTGCACTCTGAGTAATTGAGGTCAGTCTGACCAAACACTCAAAACTGCATTTGCTTGCATATTGTTGTTTATGCTCATGGGGGTGATCACTGCATATGCACTCTGGGAAGGCATTGTGTTAAGATATATAGTAACTAAACACATGTTTAGAAAAATCCAGTATATGCCCTAAACACAGAAGAGTGAAAAAAAATCAAGCCCCACTGCAATTTCCCATGTTGGTAAGTTAGTTTCTCTAACTTTGTAACTCAGGATTGAATTTCTCTAATGTGACATGCATTCAGTCCCCTAGGATGATACTGATTACTGAGCCAACCATTGTTTTGACAAACTGTATCACCATTTTCAATGAAGGCAATATGCTACTCAAGACAAATTTCTTCCTGTCTTCAGTCACCTACCCTTAGACTCCACCATGTCTCTCTTGATCTCTCTTCTGTGGTGGAACACCCAAGAACAATCACTGCCATATGGGTCAAGACCAGGTCATACCTGTGAAAGGACCAACGTGCTCTAATGACATCATAAATCTTAGTATTTGACAGACAAGTACACATCACTCTGTCCTTATTTAGGCTTGTGAGTGGTATATCAGTAGGTCTGACAACTGAGTCATCAATAATAAAGACATTCTCATTTGTGGCAACATGCTTTGGTAACCTTAAGGGCTTATGGATGCTGTTTTAGTGACCTGTATTTGTGGAAGAGGCAGTGGATTCAGGTGTGCAATCATCATCATCATCATCATCAACAACCCCCTTTTTCCCATATTCCACATAGAATTAGGGTGTTACATCAGTTGTTGCCATTTCTCTCGATTCAATGCCACTGTTCTACCTTCTTTGACAGTCAAACATGACTGTCACAGGTGTGATCTGACATGATCCATCCAACTCTTTGTTGAATTCCCTTGTTTCCTCTTGCTTTCTTCCTGTCTGTCCAAAATCTTCTTCACCAAATTGCCTTCTGTTTTTCTGCACATTTTCCTGAACCATAACTCTCAACATTATAACTAAGGCATCTGGAAAAAGCCAAGGATAGTGTGGGGAGTCAGTGAGTATTACACTTATAAACTTATAAAGTTGCAAGAATAACAGATTTTGTGTTAGCAGGAATCTTCTGATGGATGTGAAGTCTGAAGCTTAAATGTTTGTTATTATTCAGTGATTTTAGTTCTCTACCTGACTATTGCTGATCTCTGTCTTTATTTGACTTTGGATTGGAATCATCCATTTAAGTTCTGTTTACTTCCATTTTTTATCTTTACTCTTATACTGCATTTTGTTTTGTTTTGTTTTAGCTTTTTGCATTTTTTGGAGTTTTAAGAGGTCTTGGCTAGGGTCAGTTAGAAAGGAATTATTTTGCAGATAGTGAGTAAAATCCAGCTAATTAATGGAAGGACCTGAGAAAGGACAGTTGTGGAAGATGAATTTGTCATAACAGTAGATGTTCTACCTATATAGGTAATATCCTGCCAAGGATGTAACAGCTAGCCAGGCTCTAAAGCTTCAGAGCACCTTCTACACACTCAAAGGGTCAATCAGCTCTGGCTGAGCTGACTAAAAGACAACTTTGAGTGGGAAGCCTTTCATAACATTCCTGCCAACAGAGAGAGGGAGGCTGAGCCTGAAAGGATAAGGCTAAGAATAACAAAAAAATAAGTGTCCACACCGAGGCATAAAAAACACCCCAACAAACAAGGAGTTTGGAGGGATAGAGTGGCTGCTGCAGCAGTAACCATTTGAACATCTACCTTTATGGTAAGTTCAAGTTATACATCTGTTCTATGTTTTTCATATTGATCACAGCTGCAGTAGCCTTAACTAGATGTGTAGATTACCATAATTAACAATATTTGGGAGGTAGAAGAAAAAGGGTTCAGGAGCTCCTTGAGAATGGTCCTAGCAAAGCACGATCTAGACATAGAGATGGAATCCAGCTTATATTGCTTTGTGAAAGTATGTACAGAGGACCAAATAGCAGCTTCTAGAATACTTCTAGAATCCAACCCTTTTCAAAAAGCCATCAAAGAAGCCAAGGTGTTTGTAGACTGGGCCTTGACCCTACCTGGAATAGATTTGTTATGGTGAATATAACACATGGTAATAGCCTTAGACAACCATTTGGAAATAGTCTGTTTTCACATGAGTTGTCCCTTCTTCCTACATTCACAGAGAATGAACAACTAATCCAATGATCTGAAAGATTTAGTTCTGCCAAGTTAGTACCTGAGTTGTCTAAGGACATATAAGTTCTGGAATATCCTTTCTCACTCATTTTTGGGTTTAGGAAAGAAGTCAGGGAGATGGATAGTTTGACATAAAGTAAACTTTAGACATTAAAGAAGGATTAGTTCTCAAAGAAACACTGTCCTTGTGGAAAAGGAGGTAAGGTTGACTCATCATAAGAGCTTGCAACTCAGATACCCTTCTTGTAGAGGTCAGCATAATCAATAAAATTGTTTTCCATGTTAAGAACCTCAGGTAAGCCAGATTAACTGGTTCAAATAGAAGAAGTGCTAGCTTCTCTAACACAAAATTAAGATCTCAAGGGCCAGTTGACTTGGAGGTCTCTTATGCAAAACTCCTGTCAAGAACATTTTGACATGAGACTACCTAGAAAGAGGAGGATCCATGGGCAGACATGCTGAAATGGTTGAGAAATTAATGTTGACAGAGGAATAAGAAAGGTCATGGGATAGTAACTCGGACAAATATTGTAAAACCAGAGAATGGCTAGCCCTAAATGGGTGCTGATTATGTTACTGAACTAGAAAATCATTTCCATTTGCTAATATATGATTTTCTAGTAGCAGGCTTTCATACCTCTATTGCTATCTGCTGCACAACCTCAGAAAACAGGTGTCTAAAAGGAATTAAGACCCTATCATCCAGGTAGTCAACTGAATATGATTGATGTTGGGGTGTACCAAATGTTTTTGTGTGAGTAGATCCATTCTGTGAGGAAGCTTGTGGTAATTGCCCCTGGCCATTTCCAAAAGAAGGGAGAACCATGGTTGCCTTAGCCAGAAGGGAGTCACCACAACAATAATTTTTTAATTGGAAAGGTATGAACTCTGCTTCACTTAAACAGGGAGTTTATGTCATAGGTTCATAGATTAGTACTAGGCTGACTGCCCTTATGGGCCGTTTTAAGCCCAGTCATTTACCTCATGTCAGAATCAAACCCTGCAGCTTGTGTCTGTGAGGTAAACACCTTAGCCATTATGCCATTTCTGACACAACTGTCTGAATCTTGGGGATTCCTTCTGAATCTTCAGAAGCACCCCAGATATTAGTGGAAAGGGGAGAAAGGCATACAGGAACTTTCCTGACCAAAGAAAAGAAAAGGCAACTGTCTTCCTTCTTGCATAGAGTTCTCAAACAGAATTTTTCTAGTTGATTGTTCATAGAGGAGGCAAAGAGGTCTAATTGAGGAACTCTCCACATATGGATCAAATCTCGGAAGACCTCCGGATCCAGTTTCCATTTATGAGGATCTGTCCTGGTCCTGCTCAGTTTGCCTGCCACACAGTTTTGCTCTGACAGAATGTAAGATGCCTGTAAAGTGAGATTGCGCTGTGAAGCCTTATCCCAAGCCAACGTGGCTAGTCTGCACAGGTGGTACAACCAGGTTCCTACTTGCTTTTTGATGTACCACATCACTTTGGTATGGTCTATAATCACTTGAAGAGGTCCCATGGATGAAAAATAATTCAGAAAATTGAGTGCCTTGATCAGGGCAAACATCACCTGAATATTTATGTGCTTGCATCTGTCCTTGGTTTTCCACACCTCCTGCACTTATATCACTCCTGAATCTGCTCCTTAAGCAAAGTCCGAAGCAACTGTGGTGACTGACTGCTTTTGAGCAGGGAAGGAGAAGGGAAGACCTTGATTTAAGGATATCTGTTGTTTATACCAAGTGATTTCTCTTCTGACAAACCCCAGTACTGGGATCTGAAAAGATAAAGGGTGTTGATGCTGGAACCAAAGAGATTTCAGATACCACTGTATCTTTCTTTTGTGGAGTCTTACCAGGGGTATCATGAGAATCATAGTTGCCATGCAACCCAAAATCCTAAGGTATTTCCTCACAGTGACTCAAGTCTGAATAGAAAATCATAGAAATAGATCTAAATAAAGATTAATTTTTCCTGTGGAAGAAAAGCCCTTTGAAATGAGGTGTCTAATTGACATTCTAGGAACACAATCCTGTGTGAGAGAGTCAAGAAAGACTTTTGCATGTTGTCTTGGAAACCCAGCTTATACAAGAGATCTCTTACCCAAGACAGAGATTCCTGACATTTTGAAAAATACTCTGCAAAGATAAGTAATTCATCTAAGTATGGAAACATGTGAATACCCTGTAGCTTGCCATGAGCTATAACTGGAGCTAGACACTTTGTGAACACTCTTGGTGTAGTGGATAGTCCAAAGGGTAAGGCAACGGGCTGCTAATGTGATCCAGAAACACAAAACCTTAAGAAATGCCTCAAGTATAGATGTATATGAATGTGATGATAAACATCTTTTAAGTATAGAAAAAAAAAAAATTGCCAACAGAAGAAAACCCACCAGTGCGTATCTGCAAAAAAGTAAAATCAATCCATAAAAGAAAGAGACGTAGACAGCTGTAAAATCCAGAGTAGGCCTTTACTTGGTGCAAACACAAGCGCTTTCACAATTAAGCTTCTTCAGGTGTATACAAGCACAAAAAAACTACCGCACCTTATATACTCATGTTACATCACCTGTTTCTCAGTCATGTGACTGAATAAATCTATCAAAATTTTACCAAAATTTTATTCATAAATACTAAAACATCATCTGTATTATTAAAACACAAAAAAATGATTAAAATATGTGAATAAAAATCAGATATGCCTATATTCAAAAGTCTATCATAAACCTATTATCTACGAAGGGGTCTCATCTTGAATTTTGGTTTCAGAGGGATAGATTCATTCAAACCATGCCCTTCTGTGGCCCTTAACTTCGTGATCCAAATTGCTTCCAAATTCTCTGTCTTATTACGTATATCCCCACGTCTCATACTCTCATGTAACAAAGCTATTACCCTGAACTTAAAAATGTGAGCACTACTGAATTCCAGTACATGCTTGGTTAATGCATTATTCTTGTTCCCTTTTCTGATGTTATAAACATGTTCCCTGATACGATCTTTCAGGTGTCTATCCGTCCTGCCCACATAAAATTTCCTGCAGATACTACAGTGTGCCAAGTAGACCACATGTTGGCTTGAGCAGGTGGCTCCTACTCTGAAGTGAAAGTCTTGTTTCAAGTCAGGATGACAAAAACAAGAACTCTCCACTATGTATGTACACCAATTGCAGCGTCCACATGGTGTGGTACTCCCCTGACCGGTATCAACATAGTTGTCTCTGGGAAAACATAATCTTCTTTTCAAAGACCTATCATTCCTATAACTAAATCTAGGTACATTATCAACCAAATTTGCTACATCATTGTCTGTCAATAAGGTCTGCCAGTTTTTCTTAACTATATCAATATACCTACTTACATCTGTAGTATATTTCAAAGATATTCTAGTTTTATTATTGGCCGAGATTGTTTGTCTCTTGCCTTTAGTTCTAACTCTATGTGAAAAATATGGTTTAACTTGATCTTCCCTCAACTCAACAACTGGGGGTACATGCATATGTATATTTTTATCACTATACCCCCTATTTACTAAGAAACTCTTCACCCTATCCAACTCAAGGTAAAAATCATCATCCCTCACATTTAACCGTGAGGCTCTCATAACCTGATTGGTAACCACATTCTTAAATATATGTGGTGGATGTGCACTGCTTCTATGTAGCAAGTGATTGACATGACACTCTTTCCTATGTTGTCTAGTATAAATTATTTCATTATTACCTCTAACAACTTCTACATCAAAGAAGTCCATATTGTATCTGGCGGCCCTATGTGTGAAATTCAAATATTGTGTACTATTATTAATGTAGCTCACGAAATTGGCAAGTTCCATTCTATCTCCTCTCCATAAAATAAAAACATCATCCACAAATCTCCGATAGATGGAGACTAGATTGGAAAAGGGGCCTTTAAACACAACCTCATCTTCCCAGACAGCCATTACCGCATTGGCGTACCTATTGGCACAGGATGTGCCCATAGCTACGCCATTGCATTGTCTATAGAATTGGTCAACAAACAGAAACAAGTTATGCTCCAATACCAGTTCAAGCAGACATAGTATTAAACTAACAACATCAGAATCATACTTCGCAGACACTTCCATAAAAACCTTGGTAGCTGTGATTCCTTCACTGTTAGGGATCACAGTGAACAAAGAAACTACATCCAATGTAACAAAAGTTACATTGGAGTCATGATGTTCAAAAAACTCAAAAAGATCACTCAAAAAATGCTCTGTGTCTCTAAGTACATGACCATTCATATCCAAAATAGGTCTAAGATGTTTCTCAATAAAGATAGAGATTGGTTCAGTACACCAACCTCTACCAGAGACAATCGGTCTCATGGGGGGATCAACAGCAGACTTGTGCACTTTAGGAAGGCCTTGTAATATTGGTATAACTGGATGACTAACAATAAAATAATCAAAAAGTTTCTGATCAATTAAACCACCATTGAACAGTCCACGCAACACATTTGATACATCATTAATATGATATGATACTTGTTCAGTATCCAGTTTCTCATAAAATAAATCATTAGTCAGACTGGGTGACATAATAGAAACATATTTCTCTCTATCTAATACGACAATTAGACCTCCCTTGTCTGCTGGCCTTATTATAATATCTGTATTTCTCTCCAACTCAGTCAGAGCTTTCCTCTCAGAAATGGTCGTGTTATGCTTGCTTGTGTTAGTACTTTTATACATAAGAACATCATTCATTTCATAAATATCATGTATGCACATCTTTTCAAAAGCATTGATAAGTGTATTAGCATTAGGTACAAATGTGCTAGGTTTAGAGAATACATTCCATGTATTGTCAGTCACAGTACTATCTTTGTATAACATTTTTAAATTCAAAGCCCTAGTAAACATTTTGATATCAAAAATAATTTCTGCATAATCAGAGCAACTGCTAGGAATAAATGAAAGCCCCTTATCCAGTACAGACAAGTGAAACTCATTCAATACATACATAGACAAATTCAATACTAGTCCCTTTTGCTGTTCTGAAAAGCCTTTTTTATACTGATTTGGTATTCGGATTCATATACAGTGAACCGAGAGCACTCCAGGGGGAGAAGCATCCGAGAGGCAAAAGGAAGAGGGAACACACCTCGGGGAACCAGATCAGTATAAAAAAGGCTTTTCAGAACAGCAAAAGGGACTAGTATTGAATTTGTCTACGTATGTATTGAATGAGTTTCACTTGTCTGTACTGGGTAAGGGGCTTTCATTTATTCCTACCAGTTGCTCTGATTATGCGGAAGTTATTTTTGATATCAAAATGTTTACTAGGGCTTTGAATTTAAAAATGTTATACAAAGATAGTACTGTGACTGACAATACATGGTATGTATTCTCTAAACCTAGCACATTTGTACCTAATGCTAATACACTTATCAATGCTTTTGAAAAGATGTGCATACGTGATATTTATGAAATGAATGATGTTCTTATGTATAAAAGTACTAACACAAGCAGGCATAACACGACCATTTCTGAGAGGAAAGCTCTGACTGAGTTGGAGAGAAATACAGATATTATAATAAGGCCAGCAGACAAGGGAGGTCTAATTGTCGTATTAGATAGAGAGAAATATGTTTCTATTATGTCAGCCAGTCTGACTAATGATTTATTTTATGAGAAATTGGATACTGAACAAGTATCATATCACATTAATGATGTATCAAATGTGTTGCATGGACTGTTCAATAGTGGTTTAATTGATCAGAAACTTTTTGATTATTTTATTGTTAGTCATCCAGTTATACCAATATTACAAGGCCTTCCTAAAGTGCACAAGTCTGTTGTTGATCCCCCCATGAGACCGATTGTCTCTGGTAGAGGTTGGTGTACTGAACCAATCTCTATCTTTATTGAGAAACATCTTAGACCTATTTTGGATATGAATGGTCATGTACTTAGAGACACAGAGCATTTTTTGAGTGATCTTTTTGAGTTTTTTGAACATCATGACTCCAATGTAACTTTTGTTACATTGGATGTAGTTTCTTTGTTCACTGTGATCCCTAACAGTGAAGGAATCACGGCTACCAAGGTTTTTATGGAAGCATCTGCGAAGTATGATTCTGATGTTGTTAGTTTAATACTACGTCTGCTTGAATTGGTATTGGAGCATAACTTGTTTCTGTTTGTTGACCAATTCTATAGACAATGCAATGGCGTAGCTATGGGCACATCCTGTGCCAATAGCTACGCCAATGCGGTAATGGCTGTCTGGGAAGATGAGGTTGTGTTTAAAGGCCCCTTTTCCAATCTAGTCTCCTTCTATCGGAGATTTGTGGATGACGTTTTTATTTTATGGAGAGGAGATAGAATGGAACTTGCCAATTTCTTGAGCTACATTAATAATAGTACACAATATTTGAATTTCACACATAGGGCCTCCAGATACAATATGGACTTCTTGGGTGTAAAAGTTGTGAGAGGTAATAATGAAATAATTTATACTAGACAACATAGGAAAGAGTGTCATGTCAATCACTTGCTACATAGAAGCAGTGCACATCCACCACATATATTTAAGAATGTGGTTACCAATCAGGTTATGAGAGCCTCACGGTTAAATGTGAGGGATGATGATTTTTACCTTGAGTTGGATAGGGTGAAGAGTTTCTTAGTAAATAGGGGGTATAGTGACAAAAATATACATATGCATGTACCCCCAGTTGTTGAGTTGAGGGAAGATCAAGTTAAACCATATTTTTCACGTAGAGTTAGAACTAAAGGCAAGAGACAAACAATTTCGGCCAATAATAAAACTAGAATATCTTTGAAATATACTACAGATGTAAGTAGGTATATTGATATAGTTAAGAGAAACTGGCAGATCTTATTGACAGACAATGATGTAGCAAATTTGGTTGATAATGTACCTAGATTTAGTTATAGGAATGATAGGTCTTTGAAAAGAAGATTATGTTTTCCCAGAGACAACTATGTTGATACCGGTCAGGGGAGTACCACACCATGTGGACGCTGCAATTGGTGTACATACATAGAGGAGAGTTCTTGTTTTTGTCATCCTGACTTGAAACAGGACTTTCACTTTAGAGTAGGAGCCACCTGCTCAAGCCAACATGTGGTCTACTTGGCACACTGCGGTATCTGCAGGAAATTTTATGTGGGCAAGATGGATAGACACCTGAAAGATCGTATCAGGGAACATGTTTATAACATCAGAAAAGGGAACAAGAATAATGCATTAGCCAAGCATGTACTGGAATTCAGTAGTGCTCACATTTTTAAGTTCAGGGTAATAGCTTTGTTACATGAGAGTATGAGACGTGGGCATATACGTAATAAGACAGAGAATTTGGAAGCAATTTGGATCACAAAGTTAAGGGCCACAAAAGGGCATGGTTTGAATGAATCTATCCCTCTGAAACCAAAACTCAAGATGAGACCCCTTCGTAGATAATAGGTTTATGATAGACTTTTGAATATAGGCATATCTGATTTTTATTCACATATTTTAATCATTTTTTTGTGTTTTAATAATGTTTTTATAAACAGATGATGCTTTAGTATTTATGAATAAAATTTTGGTAAAATTTTGATAGATTTATTCAGTCACATGACTGAGAAACAGGTGATGTAACATGAGTATATAAGGTGTGGTAGTTTTTTTGTGCTTGTATACACCTGAAGAAGCTTAATTGTGAAAGTGCTTGTGTTTGCACCAAGTAAAGGCCTACTCTGGATTTTACAGCTGTCTACGTCTCTTTCTTTTATGGATTGATTTTATATTTTAAGTATAGTATTACCAGGAAACTTGAAAGGGGCAGAAGAGGCAGCAGATTGTTTAGTGACATTACTTTGAATTTGGGCACTATCACAAACAGGTTTAGGAAAGAAAGATCCAGAACTGATCTCCAAGTGTTTTCTTTCTTTGGGACAGGACCATCCTTAAATAAAATCCTTTCCCCACCTGGGAAGGAGAAACTGGTTCTATCACTCCTTGGGATAGCATGTGATGATGAACAGGTGGAAACAAAACAGTCTGACCTGCAAGATGAGGAAGAACCCCTAGAAAGGAAGAATTAACTTCTACTGCCATCTGTAACCCTGATGAATGATATTCAAAACCCATTTGTCTGAAACAATTTGCTGCCAAAGAAAAAAGTGGTGATTCAGGCTTTCTGAAAGAGAAAGAGGGTCAAGGTGTGAAGGGGTTATAATGTCTCCTGAACACTCAGACTTGTTGGAGTGTCCATGGTTTTGGAGGGTTTGAGACTACTTTTTGGAACCTCATTGACACTTATTTTTAGATGCCTGTCTACCTGAATTCTACTGAGACTGTTTATTCTGTTTTTTTTGCTGAAAGTGGATGAATAGAAAAAAAAATCCTTGGACAATTTGGAAAAAGAGGGCTGAAAAATCTTAGAGATTCCCTGGATTAGTTTACCCCCTTTAATGACACTTTTTGATCACCTCTGCAACAAACACTAAATCTGTATCCAAGAGAGAAAACATAACATGCAAGGTTCTGAGAATGCAGCCAAGCAAACCTCAGTAAAACCGTACCGGTGGCCATAGACCTGGAATAAGTATTAACATAGTCATTCATATACTGCAAACAATGAGTAGTGACCTGTGCAATAGAAGAAACCAAGTTATTTAAAGCAATTTGTTTTACAAGAAGAAACTGTAGGTAAAACATTCCTCATAATTTCACAATATGTCAGAATAAATTTTAACATACAAGCCCAACAATTTAAAATTCTGAAATTCAAAGTTGCAGAAGTATACACTTTTTTCTCATACCTATCAATATTTTCCCATCCTTATTAGAAAGAGTAGGATTGGAATTAACTAAGTGCTTAGCAGCAGGAGAGTTAACTAAGGCTATAGCTGCTGGGTCAGGTTTGGGAATAGTGTATAACAAATTAAGAGAATGAGAAACCTTATATATCCTAGCTGCCATTTTAGGGATAACTGGCTGACTATCAGGAAAACTGCAGTTAGTATGACACACCTCCTTTAAAGCAGATAGGACAAGAGGAATGGGTGTAGATTCTGGAAAATCATTCTATAGCAACTCATAGCATTTTTGAGGGACTGTAAAACCTCAGTGTTGTCCCACTATAAACACTGGGACATTCTAGAAATAGTCTGAGAAAAAGAGAACTCCCCACAGGGAGAATCAAAAAGTGAGCTCTCTTCTGAGTCTGAATCAGAACTCTGAGGACAAAACCCTGAATCCATCCTTGTATCTTCCTGCTCAAATTTAGAATCTTGAATCTGTTCAGGAAAGGATGCATCCCTCTTTCTTTAACCAAAAATGACTCTGCCAGTAGGATAAATAATCTGAAACAAACCCTACTACTATCCAAACAAATTTGAGGAGGAGTAGATACATGTATGGTTTTTGTTTTCTTTTTGAGAGGCAAAATGGGGCCAACTGTGGTACTAATGACAGCCACTGCTTTCCCTGGGATGGGGACAGCATTCCGACACAACAAGACCAACAAGAGTAGTTCTCCCATGCCAACCGAGGGGACCCCAACAGCCACAGAGGATGTGGCTAACCCCTGGTCCATAGTGACAGTAGGTGCTACACCGGAGTGATCTGGGTAAAAGATGAGTGGTCTGAGATACAACAAATGACCACAGCAGAGTCATCCAGCTATGACTGATGCAAATTGCTAACCTGCTGTGGTGGCAAAGGCTGATTGCTTAACTTTTTCTTTTTGTTGCTGGAAGAAGGACCAACCCTGAAAGTGGCAATCAGTTCCATGGTCAAGCTAAAAATGGTGCATCTATCCTGGGGAAAATAAGCAATGATGCCAGTAAAACTACCAGCACACAAAAGTTACTTCTTTTGTTAGGAGAAAAAACACAGTAAAAAGCACTTTCAAGCCCTACAGCAGTCACACAATCTTAAAATAAACACAACTTCATGACAGAAAATAAGACTACTTTTAAACTAATAGAAATAACAAGTGCTACATTTAAAAGTACGTTATATTCTTGAGACAATCCATTAAAACACAGCACTACTATCTTTAAAATAACTTTCCTAAACAGGAAAAGTAATAAAACATCAATAAAAAATAAGGAAATGGAATTTTATTTTCCCCCCGAAGGGAACTTATCTGCCCAGCTCAGGAAATCACAAGCTGACTGTCGATCTTCAAAAGCCTCAGAATATCGTACCTTCAGCAGCAATAAAGTTCTGAAGAGCTTCGGGCCCATACTTGTTTTAGTCAACTCAGCTTGAAGTGTTTCACAGTTTGGGCTTGTGGAAGTTTCCTTGAAGCTTTGGAAACTGGGCAGCTGTTGTATTCTTGGCAGGATATAACCCATATAGATAAGGCTTCTGCAGCAGTGATCAATATGAAGAATATATTGCATTCCTTATTACCTACAGATATTTACTGCCATCTTAATTTATCTGTAGGGTTGTGTGACTTGCTATTCTCTGCCTTACTATTGCTGATTTTTGTCTGCATTTGAATATTGCTGAACTCTGTCTGCCTTTGATTTTGAACTGAAATTATTAATTTAAGGTTTGGTTATTTCCATTTTTTATGTTTACTCGTATTGCATTTCATCTTGTTTTAGCTTTTTGTTCTTTTTGGAGTTATAAGAGATGCTGGCTAGGATCTGTTAGACAAGAATTCTTTTTCAGACAGTGAATAAAACCCAAATAATTAATTGGAGGTGCTGAGAAATAGCATTACTCATTTAACTGCAAGTATTTAGTGGAATCTTTATTTAGCAGTAGTGTTGTATGACACTGTGATCTCTGCCTGGGTCTTATTGATCTCTATCTGCGTTTAATTGTGCCCACCTACCTGCCCTATTCCTGTTGTGCTTTTGAACCTGGTGGCTTTTGATTTGCCCACCCCTACTATAAATCTGACTTTGAACACTCCCCCCATTCTCATCTCATCAGCTCATTCCGCTGAGCACTGACAGATCATCTTGGAAGCCTCTCCCCTTAGTCTCTTAAACTTGAATTATCTTCTGTTTCCTATCTTCCCACTTAGTAGCAAAAAAATCACTTTATTCAACTGCTTTTATTGTATTTGTGCTTATTCCTACTTTATTCAGCTTTTTGCTGGCAGCTCTTAATGTGTTCAGTTACACAAAACAGAGCTAACAGCACCTACTTGTTATTTAGACTAATGAAACATCAACCAATATGTTCATTAGCCATGTTTATATATTTTGGCCACACCAATGCTAACATTAAGGTCTACTCTTGCCAAAAAAAAAAATTCCAAATAACAGTCTTTTTACCTCTGTAAACTGCTTACCACATTCTCAGATGTACAATTCGTATACTTGTCTTAAATGCTTTTGTTTATGTCTTATAAAATTTATACTGTAACTCTGATGTACAGTTCTGTTACTTGCCTTAAATGCTTTTGTAATTGCTTTATAAAATGTACACTGTAACTTTTTTGTGGAGCTTTTCTCCTTGGGCCTCCACTGAAAATGGGCTTCCACCCAGTTGGACTATCCTGGTAAACAAATATAAAATACAATAAAAAAGTAAATAATACATTTATTCTGCTGCATTTATTACTGCTTGTTAGTAGCCTGATTAAATTGTAAATGTTATTCTAAGCCTCTTATTTCCAGTTTAAGCCATTGGGCTCCAAACTAGTTATCTTACATTGGAAAGGTTTGTGGTCTATAATCTTGTGGCAGGAGAGGTACCTTATACCCTTCTGAATTGGGAATTGCTGTTTGAAGGCTTATTGTGTTTGTTATTCTAAAAGTGTCTTTTCTGGTTTAAACACATGGGCTTAAAATCAGTTATTTTACATTAAGAAGGTTTGTGGTCTACACTTTTGTGGGATGGGAGGGTAGCCTTCATCCTTCTGAGCCAGGAGCTGCTAATAAATGTTTATTGTGCATGTAATTCTAAGTGTCTTTGCTCTGGTTTAACCCATTGGGCTCCAAACCAGTTATTTTACATTAAGACGGTTTGTGGTATGCACTCTTTTGGCAGGAGAGGATCACCTATGCCCTTCTGAGATGGAAATTGCTGGTGTAAATCTTATTGTGCCTTTATTTGATTGGCTAGAGGGCTAGCTTGTTTAAATTTTGAATCTCCATGCCTGAGGCATTTAGTAATGTTTGGCATCCACACTACCTGACAAGAAGAGTGTTGCTTGTCGCTGCTAAACTCTACAATAACAAAGACTTATATTACCATATCCATTGTTTTTCACATGCTTTTCACTGCATTAATTGAATGTTACTGTGTTGAGTATCTGCATCTTTTCACTTTTTTACAGTCTTTAGTTAGAATTGCCTTGGTTCTACTTTATTGAGATTAGAGAGGACCTGAGTCATTTTCTGGCATGGAATTGTGTAAAGGAAAGAATTGTGTGCTGTTTTTGATTGACCACAGGGCCTTGTTTGTGTTTTTTAAATTGAATCTTGAATAAAACCCCTTTCAAACCTGGGAAAGAGAAACTGGTTCTATCACTCCTTGGGATAGCATGCAGTGATAAACAGGTGGAAACAAAACAGTCTGAACCGCAAGATGAGGAATGACCCATTGGAAAGGAGAAATTACCTCTCACTGCCTTCTGTAATCATTGCAGTTGTACACAGCTTGGCTCGTAACCTACGAAAAGCCTAACACTTACAATATAATGTCCACTGTTTTGGCACTCGATTTTCACATTATTTTTGTCACAGCTGCATTAATTGAGTGTTTCTGTGTTGAAAATCTGCAGTTTTTGACCTTTTTGCAGTTTTTAACTAGAACTGCTACTCTCCACACAGTGGTGTCTAGCATTGATTTGTATAGACACCAATATCTCACAACTTCATTTCCACTTTGAATCTATGTAGATGCTGATTTCTCACAGTGTAAGTTTCTCTTAAAACACCCTTACCATCTAGACAGATTTTGTTAACTAATATTGCTCACCAAGTTCCTTGTGTTCTTGATATAGTTCATATTTAAAATTCTCCTCACTTTTCCCTAGCAGATCAGTAGACATTTGATATGCACTTCCCATCTCTCTCTGTGGACAATCTGGTTGAGATGGGTATTCGGAAGCATTATAGCAATTGCCTCATGTTTACTGACAACCCACTTATTCTTAATAAAACAGATAAAGTATGTGAGAGGTGTAAATACACTTTAATGCTAGAACCAAAAGTCTCTCGTACAACAAAAACTAATCCTATAGACGTTGTCAGTGACACTTATACCACACCTACTGCACAGGGTAAAGACACGACACATAAAAATACTTATGCTGATGCACTTACAGGCAACCTTCCTAAAACACTAAGACCTCCTGCACAGTGCAATCAAAAAAGAGTCCTCAACCATCACATAAACACTCCATTAAACACCACCCACAGCTACACATAGCAACACTATATCCAGTGCCTCTACTGCAAAACCCTTAAAGTAACCAGTGCACAGACAAATTTCCTGGTGGAAATTCTATAATGAGGTACACTGATGTCCCCCTCACTAGACTGAATAAGGGGGGAGTCATGGTTAGCTGGCTTTCCAGGGCAAGGATCCATCAAGTCACACAGGCACTTAGGTCATTTGAACCACAGGTACCAGTATGACTCTGTCATAGTACATGTGGGTGTTAATGACTTGAGACAGACCTCCCTTGACTATATGAAATGAGTCATGATACAACTTGCTGATTATATGTCTCAGGCAGGTATGAACAAACAGCATACTACCTTCTCCATTGTTGATGCCACGTTACCAACAGAAAATGAATGATTTTAACAACTGGCTTAATGTCTGGTGTTGATCTAAAGTGGTACAATATTTCATCCATATTTGATGGTCTAAGACGACGTGGTTGACAGACCATGCTGTTCTGCCAGGGATGGTCTGTACTTATCCCCCTCTAGGCTTTCGGATATTGACCTTATCTTCCCTGATAGTGTCTTTTTTAGGCAATGCCAAACTGGTAAACCTCCTGACCTAACTAAATCTATGAAGGAATATCCGAAGGGGGTAATGCTCAATGCTAGAAGTCATAACAAGGAACTCCACTACCTGCAAGCCTTCCTCTCACAGGAGAGTGTAGACATCTGTGTAGCAACAGAAACATGGTTTAAAGCCATGGAGAGTACTCTGATGAAGCCCTACGGATATGCCAGGCAAATGTGCTTAGTGTTTTAAGTCTTTACTTTTGGAATTTATCAATAAACATGTTGGTTCCATGATTCTTGCAGTTCTGTGATGATATTTTTTTATTTCTTGTGGTTTGGTGAGTTGCACTAAGTTTACTTAGTGCACTGGTTTATATTACAAACAATCTCATATCCAGACTAGTTAAAGTTTATGACCCACTGGAGCTCATACAAGTACAACTCACTATAAACAGGGTCTTGTACCATATCCTTACAACCTCCATGTGCCAAGAAACCCATATTATCTATCTCAATGTACTAGAGTCCTTCACCATTCAAACCCATATGATCTTCATTGGGGATTGCAACTACCCTTCTGTATATTGGGAATCCTACACTACTTCTAATGCACAATTCCAGTGATTCCTAAACTTTGTTATACCAACATCCTGGAGCAGTTGATCAATTCTACTACCAGAGGTACAAACATATTTGACGTAGTACTCACAAACATGGGAGAGTGATGTTCCTCACCCAATGTAATGTCCTTGCTCATCAGTTCTGACCATAAGGCAATATTACTTGAAATAAAGATTAAATCCTTGGACCCAGTGAAACCAAAAACCTTTAGGAACTATTCCAGAGATAACTTCTCTCTACTAAGCAACACCTTGATTAAATTCCAAGCACCCCCAAACCCATTAAACACCTCTAGCATATGCTGAGCTATTTACCAAATCCCTGTGCAGCCATTATTGATGGCTACATAGAGCAAGCTGTGCCCACTTGTATTAAGAATAATTCAGACTTAAAAGACAAGCTACCCTGGTGGAATCACAATATCAGTTGGAGATACATATCAATTGGTCATACAACAAAAAATCTTGGCCAATGGTAGGAGAAACAAAGTCAGACATACCAAAAGCCCCCAGACCAATCTAAACAATAAATAAGTTCCAAGATATTACCCAAAAATCTTTCTCCTCTGTAGAAACCTGACTCAAAGAATGAACCTCCTACTCAACCCCAAGAAAACTAAGTTAATGTTTTTTACCTCAAAAAAGTTACCAAAATCAAAAGCAATTTTTTGCCATAAAGTCAGCAGATAATACTGTCACTGAAACTGTAACTCACTGTAAACTTCTAGGCATTATAATATATGACAATCTCAAATATGACCAGCATATACTGCATGACTTTAAATCTACTCACCAGAAACATGGCTCCCTTTATAGGATCAATGGATTCCTTACAGATACTGCAAGAAAAACTCTAGCCACCAACTTCTTATTGCCATCTCTCTTATACACTGATCATATCCTAATAAACTTAAAGAATGCTGAAAGAAAGAAACTTGCCTCCTACTACAGTAAAATAGCTAAATCTGCCACCAATCTCCATCATAAGACCCACCTTTGTTATAGTGTAAATCAATTAAACTACCTTGAACTACACAACTACCTAACATGTTCACAACTAACTACAGCACACAAATTCATTCATCATCCAGGAAAAATGCCCTTTACTACATAACTTTTTACTGATCTACTGTCTAGAAAGGAACCTCTCCTCTAGTAACAAATTCTTATTACTTACAAATAAGTCAAATAATGGCTTCTATCACATTGCATGAAAGTTCTGGAAAGGGTGATTGATAAACGGATACGCAGAGTGGTAGAATGAGATGAGCAGTTCAGATTCAGATCAGGATGTACCACAACTGACCTGATGTTTGCATTGAGACAGATACTTAAGAAGAAGCTAGAGATGAGGAGAGAGTCCAGCTGGACATTCCTAGACTTGGGGAAAGCATATGACAAGGTCCCAAGAAAGCTGATCTGGGTAGTACTGCAGTGGTTTGAAGTTCCAAAAACATCATTAGAATTAGTGCAGGCTAAGTTCAAGGACCCAATGACTCAGGTACGAACAGTGTTCGGCCTTACAAAGGGGTTCCCAGTGGGAGTGGGTGTACACCAGGGTTCAGCTCTGAGCCCACTGCTGTTCACACTGGTGATGGACTAATTAGCAAACAGGTCAGAGAGGGAAGATCAACAAAGTTGCTGTATGTAGACGAGGTGGATTACAGGCAGACTCTGAGCTAGAACTTCAGCAAAGGATAGGAGAATGGAATGCAAAACTGAAGGCATATGGGATGAAACTATGCACATATTAGACAGTGGTAATGGCAGCAAATTGGGGAAATCAGAAGATGCTGAGGATAGAGATTGAAGGGAAGATCAGGTAAACAGCTTCACATATCTGGGAGGGATGGTTGAGAAGGAAAGTCTGAATGAAGAGGTCAATGCTAGAAACAGAGGGGCTGAAGCCAACTAATATAGAGTGTCAGGTGTAGCCTATGACAGAAGAATGCCAAATAAGCTGAAAAGTAAGGTGTACAAGACAGTGGTGTGACAGTGGTACAGAAACCTGGGCAGTAAAGGCAGAACAGTTGAAGAAGCTAGAGGTGATGGAAATGAAGTGCCTGAGAAGGGTGGTAGGATGCACACTATGGGACAGACAAAGAAATGAGGACATAAGAGCAAAAGCCAAAGTAGCTCCAATTGCAGAAAGGATCAAAGAGAACACATTACAGTGGTTTGATCACATGTGCAGAAATGTAGAAGACAATCTGGTGAAGAAGATTTGGAACAGACAGGAAGAATGTAGGAGGAAGTGAGGAAGTCCAACAAAGAGATGGATGGATTGTGTGAAGGAAGATCTGCAACAGTCAACCATGAGTATTGAAGAAGGCAGGAGTGTGGCACTGAATTGAGATAAGTGGTGACAGTTAACCCGATACCCCGACCCCATGTACAAAAAAATGAGGAAAAAGGGTTTGATGATGATGATGAATGATGCAGGAGACTCACAACTATTGTGGGGCTGACATTATGGTTAAGGTCTTGATCTCACAGATACAAGGTACAGGGTTTGATTCTGACTACTGATTATTGGCTAAGCTTATAATATTCTGCAGACTAATAGCCTAGCATTTACTTATGAACCTATAAATATCGGGGCAGTCTAACAATCGGAAAGGCTAACCACAAGGGGAAATGATAATGTTAAGGATTTTCTTTACTGTAAGCCTTTCTGAATTCCAGCTTAAGGCTACATTTCTTTGTTGTTTCCTTCGCATGTTACTCATTCAAAGAACTTTGTTGCAGTTGCTTACACCCATAAAATGCACACAGGATAAGCAGAATAATTTATTTTTTATGTCAGCACAATGACATTAATCACCTTCAAAAAGCTAGCCAATCTAATTTTAAGGAATAATCCCACTTGTATAGCAACCATCTACTCCAAAATGTGGGATACTGAGACAAGAAATTATTCTGAAGAATTAATATCATCAGGTGACTGCAGTTTTTGCTCTTTTTTTTTTACTTTTTGGTTTCTGCTATGAAAATGTTGATACCTGTTTATTAACAATGAATCTGCCCTAAAAGTAGTTAGCTAACCAAATATATTTGGTTTCCTACAAAATGCATTTTTAATACTTTTATTGAATTGTTAATTTTGATTTTTGACACAGGCAAATTTAACATTTTTGTAAAAGTATTGAAACCATACTAAGTTCACATTTAAAAACATTATATTTCACATATAGTATATATATCCTATAATCTAAACTACATTACATAAATTATTCATTTCCTGCCTTTTTTTAAACCACATTCTTCCTATAAAAGAATGTTTTTTAATAGAAGTTGTTAACATCTTGAAGCTGACTTGTACTGAGGTACCAAAGTAGAAGAAATTGTACAACCGTTTTTATTTTATATTCATTTGTTGACTAGGGAAGTCTGACTAGGTGAAGAACCCTATTTTCATTGGAGAAAAGCTCCATTAATATACTATAATATATGACACCATGTAGATTACAACATGTAAATAAAACATTCATGTCATCTTTGACAGTGCAGTATTAAACATGAAACACAGTAGTATATTGCATTGGTTCACATTAAACAAAAGCATATTGCACAAAAAATATACAGTCACACTAATACAATTACAATATCAAACTGAAAGGGATCATTTGTTGTGAAACAGCTATGAACACGGACATACATGAGTAACCAAGGTGTGACCATATATAAACCTGAACTGAAGTGGAAGCTAAACAAGTTATTCTGTTTGAATTAGGGTAATGTACCCTTTAGGGAACAGAGTATAACAATGCTATCTGTGGATAGTAGTGTCACGCAGTTTTAGTTCGAGAGTAGAGATACAGGAGTATTTACTAGAGACTTACGCTGTATACATTTTATTTACAGGGGAGTCAGTACTGTTATTGCTAAGGCCCAACTGTTTTGGGGGGCAAGATAATGCAGGAAAGTGGCGGCAAGGGAAAATATAATTTGTGTTAGAGTTAGCTTGGTGAGGAACAAGAGCATAGCCAAGAGTCCTTGAGATGCTCTTTTAGATGATCTTTGAAAGTGAACAGGTTGTTATTGAGTTTTAGTCTTAAAGTTAACAAGTTCCATAGCTTGGAAATATGAATGGGCTAAAGGGCTCCCTCAGCTGAATTACTATATTTGTAAGTGGATAGTAAGACTTTTTGTTGAGCCCAGGCTTCAGGTGGGGATAAGGTTAGAAGATACCTTTTAGGATGGGACAGTCGTAGGGATTTATGCACAATGTTGTGTGCTACAAGTAGCTCTGAGTAGCTGAGGTGATGTGTTAAGTCCAGCCAAATAAGTTTTCTGAGGAAAGTGCAGTGATGAGCCCTATAAGACAGGTTGTGACAAACCTGGTAATTTTGTTGTAACATTGTTATAGCTTGGAGGTTGGTTCACTTGGAAATTTACAAGTGTAGGGGAAGCATAAAGCAGTGCTGGTAGTAGATATGCAGATTCTGTAGTTTTTCGACTATTTTTCTGGTATAATGCTTTACATTTTTGATGTATGACTTTGACTTCTTCTCGTATATGCAGGTTACATTTAAAATTTTATCTACAGTGACACCTAGCTGTTTAGTATGTGTAACCCTTTAAATTTGTTTGCTGTTTAAGGAACTGATTTTGAAGTCCAGATTAGTGTCTGAGTGAGATTTAGGAGTAAAGAGAAGCAGTTTGATTTTTTTTTAGGATTTATCAGAAGTTAGGAACTGTCTAGTCAAGCTTTAATGATAGAGAAAGATTATTGGATACATATTTGGAGTTTAGACAGATTGTCACCTACATTGATGAGAATCATATAATTTGCAAACTGAATGATACATGCATGATTGCTGGCTTCATGGAGGTTATTTATGAATATTTTTAATAGTGGGAGTCGTAAAAGAGATCCATGAGGTATCCCAACTGTGGCTGGAAGAAAGGAAGGAAGATAGACTTAATTACCACATTACAGCTTGGTGTCTATTGGTCAAATAGCTATTGGAGACCAGGGTATGAGAGATCTATATTCTATAGTTTTTGGAGCAGTTTTCCATGTGAGACAGTGTCAAAAGCATTTGATAGTTCAAGAATAATGAGAAACTATTTGCCATTGTTTCTATGAAGGTTGATGGTGTTGGCAAAGTCCAATATGGCAGTTTTGTGTTATGAATTTGACTAAATCCATGTTGGTTAGGAGAGAGGATATTGTTATCTGTGAGGTATTTGAGTGTGAATGCATTTTACTAGATTTGTAAGAAAGGAGCAAGGATGGCAATTGATCTGTAGTTTAACAGTTCTACAGAGTTTCATCCTTTAAGAATGGCTCAGGTGTTAAGCTTTTTTTTCAAATAGCCTGAACATTGTTTTCTTGAATTAATCTGTTGACTGAGATGAATACTAGGTAAGCTATTTTAAGCTAAGTAAAAATATTTTTGAGTATAGATGTGGGGATTGTTTTTTTTTTTTTTTCTAGAATGAAAGAATTGCTGTGGATGTCAGTGTGCAGATAGCTAGGAGGGTTAGCATTGCTGCTGCTCATAATGAGTTTTAACAGTTTGAATGAAGTAGGCGTTGAAGTTAGTGATAATAGCTTCTGGGGGAAGGTTGAACTGGCTGGCTACTTGGCTCTTTTTACTTAAACAAACTTCTAACAGTACCCATGAAAACAATGTAAAGGGCATGTGTGTCAAGAACAAACGATTCACAAATATTTGTATTGCTTCACTATAATTATTCTATTTGTTTTATGTAAAATAGTTTCAATTGTTTGCTTGTATGCACTTCTAACAACACTTGCTTAGTCAGTTTCTATGCCTGTTTACACAGATCTTGGCTCATTTCCACATAACTCACAAACACTTGGTGACGACACTGCTGTTACAAGAGAGTGTGGCTAGAATTCAGTACAATCCAAGCAGAAGACAAGTGTTTCTGCTCATTTTTGCACTTGTATAACTTATTATGAGTGTGCTGCTCCTGTATTTTCATATTATTTGTTGTATTTTGTTGCGTTTTATCTTTGTAAAGTGCCTTTGAATGTCACTGACTTCTTTGCAGGTTCCTTTTTTGAGTGCTTTTTGGTTGTCAGTTGTCTGTAGCTTAGTTCCTCATCTTTGCCTTTGTCTTTGTAGTTTTCATTAAGGAGACACAGGACTGCACTCTAGTGGCAGTGTGGATAGTCTGTTCTGTTCTGAGCAGTTAATCACAGAGAAATAAGTTTAACTGTGACTCTCTGATTGGTCACAAGGCTATCTTGTGTGTTTAGTGAGGTTTTCTGTACCTGTACAGAGATGGTATGTTTGTGTGACACTGCTTGTTGAGCTGTGGGTTTTAGCAGTGCCCTTATAGATGCAGGCACCTAGAATTCACACTTTCTGTATAAAAATTTCCTTGAAAGTTCCCCAGACCCACTTGCAGAAAGAGAGACTAGTTTTTGCAGTGTCAGGTACTACCTCTCAAGGTTTGCAGTAGGTATTAGTGTTTTTACTCTATACTCCTACAACCTTCTGATCAAGTAAAAAAGCCTGTAACCATGGATATGAATTCTCCTGCTATATCCATAGCCAGCTCGGTAGAAATGGGCATCCTAAAGCATTGTAGCAATTGCCTCATGATTACTGACAACCAACTAATTCTTAAACAAACTGGTAAGGTATGTGAGAGATGTAATTACATAATGCCACTAGAGGCAAAGCTCGCACATACAGGCACTCATACCAATCAGGTTATCAGTAATGCACACACTATATCCACAACTTTCAGTGTGGATCAGACACATTGAGTCACATATGTTGAGGCTCTTAAATTTAATTTTCCTAAACCCCAAATACCTCCCAGACTTTACACCTACAAGAAATATCCTCAGAAGTTCCAAACATACTCCACCAAAACAGCAGCCGCCACAACACATACAGCTACATCTTGTGAAGCCTCAGTTTCTAAGCACATAAGGCAGGCCATCACACAACCTGATATTTTGGGCACAGAAGATTCCATTGTGAGACAGATGTCCCACTCACCAGGCTGAGAAAAGAGAAAGTCTCAGTCAGTTGCCTATCAGAGCAACGATCCAACAAATCACACGTTCACTCATGTTATTGGATTGTAAGTACCATTATAATTCTTTAATAGTGCATGTGGGTGTAAATGATGTAAGATGTACCTGCCTAAACTATATGAAGAGAGACATAATGGAGCTCTTTAATAAAGTGTCCCAGGCTGGTATAAGCCTAATATGCTACAGCATTCTTCCTTCTCAAAGGATGATGCCACAATATGAACAAAAGATGAATGACTTTAATAATTGGCTTAATTTCTGGTGTCATTCCAATGGGGTACAATATTTGTTAGCATGAGAGGATATGGACAATAGTCTACCCTACTATGCCAGGGATGGTCTGCACTATGTCTCTAATGTATAGAGGCAATCTGTAAAAGTTTAACCATGCGTGCCCTTGCTTACACATATCCCTAAAACTGCCTCTAGTGCACCACACTTGTTGAATACATTTGGATTACATAGGTATGCTTAAAAAGGTCCTTGCAGTTGTTAGCCCTAGTGTGTACTCAAGAACCTTTGAACCTGCCCCCTCCAGGATTTCAAATTTTGGCAAAAGCATTGTCCTTTCCATTGCACCTTTTTTAGGCAATGCTAAACTGACAAACATTTTGATATAGCAAAACCAACCATAGAAAATGGAAAGGTGTTACTGTTTAATGATAGTCATCTAAACAAGAAATTCCACTTCCTCCAAGCTCACCTCACCCTGGAAAATGCAGACATTTTTTGCAGTTACTGAGACACAGTTTAAAGCCATGGAGAGCACCCTGGTAGTGCAGGGCTAAAATGCCTTTGACGCATTTACACCAGCTACTTCAGAGTCATTCTGTATAGTTGGATGTGTCTCAATTTACAGCAAAGGCAAACAAACCTCAAGGCTGGTCAAGCACGATGCTTATCTTAAACTTCTCCATATCCAAATTATCATAGACAAAGTCCCATACCACATTCTTGCAAGCTACAGGTCTCCAGCACATACTTAGACTTAGAGGAGACATTCACCATTCAACCCAATACCATATTCTTGGGTGACTATAACTACCCTACAATAAACTGGGGATCATACATGACCCCAGATTTGCAGGCCTAGAAATTCTTGGACTTTGCCAACACTAACACCTTGGATCAGATAATCCATACACCCACTAGGGACGTGAACATACTGGATATAGTCCTCACTAACATGGGAGAATTCTGCTCCCTCCCCCATGGTGTAACATCCTCTCTGGTAACGTCAGACCATAAAGCATAAAGTAAAAATAAAACATTAAACTAGGGATCTCTCCTAACCCTGAAACATTTAGGAACTATTCTAAGGCAAACTTCCTGATAAGCAGCCAAAATGTCAAGCCCCTCTAAAGCCTGAGACCACTGTTGCCTATGCAGAATTGTTCACAGAGACTCTGTGCAATCATGTTAATAATGCAGAGACAGCTTTCATTACCAGGAATAAGCACAGAACAAACTCAGAAAACAAGCCACCCTGATCGAATCCTAATGTCAATAGGTTGTATAACAAATGAAGCAATTCATAGGAAAAATTAAAAAGTGCAATGCCCAGCAGGATAAAAACTCTCTCATCACTCTAAACAAGTAACTCAGAGGACAAATCAAGTCTATAAAACCAGATTTGAGGTATAAAAAAGCTTCCATGCCAAAGACAGCCATAAGGCTTTCTTCAGCTATTTCCACAACCTCAAAGGCAGTACACAAGAATGCGCAGAACTAATTGCAAATGGAACCAACTACACCGAGCCAGAAGATATAGCAAATCTTCTGGCCAACAAATTCAGTTCCAATTTTACCCTTCATCCCCAGCCACCCCCCAGGAAATCCTATCAAACATAAATCCTCCCTAGCTATTACTAGAGAGCAAGTCCTTGATGCACTTTCCAAAGTCAAGAATTGCACATTAATGGGCCCCGATAATATCCCAGGATGCAACCTACATAGCATGAAACATGATCTATCAGGAATACTTGAGTCATTATTTAACCATAACCTCCAGGCAGACCTCACACCCTGTAATTGGAGAACTGTAATAGTCATCCTTCTAAACAAGGGTGGGCTATCTATGGACCCTAATAACTACAGACCCTAAGTTTGACTAGTGGCATATGCAAAGCTATGAAAAGAATTATCCTAAAAATGATTAATGATGATATATGAAATCTTCACACACTGGATCCAACTCAGTTTGGTTTTGTCAGGGGCAGATCATATCTATTCAACCTGATGGGCATCCTTGGAAAGGTCACCAAAGCAATTGTCAAGGGCAAAATGGTGCAGAATCCCTAACCTGATGTGGTCAAGGCATTCAATTCAATACAATACTTCACTTGGGTTTTGTAGAAAAACTCACAGAATTAGGTATAAATCCCTATGTACATGCTGAATATTCTATTGGCTCTCAGATAGGAACAAAGAAGTTGGGATAGGGCAGTTCACCTCCACAAGGAGGCTTGGAAATAGTAAATTCCTTCAGGTCTCTGCTGGGTCTGCTCCTTTTTGTCATCTATTTCTCTGAAGCCAAGGCCAAAGTTAAGGACCTCTGGATGAACAAGTTTCCAGATGACTGCAAATTAGCTGTAGTCATAGACTCTCCTCAAGACACTAATATCCTCTAAGAAAGGCTGACTCTGAAAAATAACTGGTGCTGGAGCCACGGTCAAAAACTCAATGCCAAGAATTGCATAATAGTGTCCTTAGGGAAGCTGTCAACCCATGGAAACTAACTCCAGGAGTAGAACTAGTACTCAGAGATATGGGAATGCTTGTAGACAATACCCAGGCCTTCAATCATCATGTGCCTACTTGTAGTAAAGAAATTGTTCTATTTTGTGTGACTTCTAAGTAAGTGTATGTTATCTAGGTCCAAGGAAGTCCTTCTTCTATTGCATTTGGCCCTCATCAGACCAATCATTGTGTATAACACCTCCCCAGGTATGTAAATGACCAGGCACATGCAAAAACTGGAATGTCCACAGATGTACATCACAAAAAGGATACAGGGCATGAACAACATGTCCAACATGGATCGCCTCAAAACTCTATCCCTGTACTCAGTCTCCTACAGACTGTTGAGGGACAATCTATGCCTGGCATACAAGACATCTTTGGATCTGGCTCTGCTGGACCTTCTGCATCTCCAAAAAAATCAATTAAAAGCATAATTACCCAATCAAGGGACTTAAATCTTGCTTGCAACATAAATAGGCCATCTTGGTGGGACAGGTATGCATCTCAGAGACTACCCTTTCTCTGGAGCAGGCTTCCCATCCATGTAAAGCACAATTCTTCCCTAACACAACTCAAGCATAACTTGGACAAGTAGATGGGGAATCAGCAATTTACCACCAGCTGGCACCTATGTCAGTAATGGAGAGAAACAGCATGTAAATGTTTGACTACCCAAACCCGAGTTTACACTTTAGGTTCCTAAAACTTGCCAGGTACATTTGGAATGCATAGCTAGGCTTAAAAAGGCCCCTGTGGTTATTAGCATAGTATACACCTATGAAACTGTGAACCTATAAAAACAGTACTATTATTTTGATTTTAAAATGCTGATAATATTGTATGTTACTTTACCACAATCATAAACTGCTTGGATCAGGTAACAACTAATTTTAATTTGTCTGGCCTCTTTCCTTGCAAGCTTGTGAAACCAGTATGTTAAAGTTCAAGTTTCTCTAGTGTTTCTTTTTTATTATCATCTAAGCACTTTACAGCAAAACCATCCCTCAAACAGTTGAAACAAATAATATGACATGTTAAATAACTACAAAACTATAAAAAATGCAACGATTTTCATAAAAAAAAATTGCTAAGCAAAAACACTAGGGTGTGGTTAAACAGTGTTACACTGTAATAACACAAAGAAACACACCGATATTATTACATTATTGCACAGATGATGCATGATAGTAACTGTCACTACTAAATAGCAACAAATAAACTCTTACTATCATCTGTATCCAAAGCCATAATGCAATGAATTTTCCAACTCTTTAATCTCACACTGATAATAATACTAAATGCTGCCTTATTCCCCACTATAGTGAAAAACATATGCTGGGGCCAAACCTGAATTACAAATGTCAGGAGATTTGCACAGAGTATAAACAATTAGTTGCCAACAGATTATGCTCAGAAACCAGAATTCTTTAAATAGCCATAGAAATTTACAGTACAGTCTTACTGTCTTGAACTGCCAATGCACACATCAGGAGCAAGTTGGTAAATGTCATCCCATTTCTCCATTCTCCATTCCAACAAACATGCTTATCCCTGACAATCAGGCCAGTTTCAAAAGGAAATGCAAATCCAGACACACTATAACTAGGGCAAAAGTACAACTCCAGGTCCCATCTCACTGATCCACAAGTCTATGTACCTCCCCATCAGCTCCTTCACCCATTTCTCCCCCTTAGTAATGGAATCCAGTTTTGGCCTCAGTAGAATGGGCTGCATCAGATAATTCTTAAAAAGTATTTTTTACATAAGGGCAGGAAAAATGCTTTTATTTTTCATGTTTCTCTTTGGGTTAGGAGAATAAAATATTGATATCTGTAGTTATTTAAGTATCTTGAGGCGTTATGAAATCTGTTTGAAATGTATCCCTCTCTCTATGATACCATATAAAGATAAACTGACTTGCCTAGCTAGCATTAAGAAGTCAGTTCCAGTTTCCTGCTTCAGATATTTCCAACCATACTCTGCTGACATAGCAGGTTCACTGCCTCTAGGGAAATGCTCTTTGAAATGCCACAATCAGATGTTGACTACTTTGGTGCACAGTAGATCTGTATGCAGCTTCCTCTGCTTTCTGATGAGGCACATCCGTGCTGTAGGGTCCTTTCTGATCTGTACTGGATCTATAGATGTTTATTTATTTTTATTTTTATTTTATTTTACATTTGTTGACCGGGATAGTCCGACTGGATGCATGTCCATTTTCAGCGGAGGACCGGGGAGAAAAGCTCCAAGGATAAGCAGATACAGCATTACATAATACCAGTATTACTATATTACAAACAGACTATTTACAGAGATTACATAAATAAGCAAGTTAAACAAGTTCCACAGGATACAGTTAATCCTGAGCCCAAATCAGGATTAAATTAAATTACACAGTAAACTGGTTAACAGATTTTTACACATTCTAGAGAGGGTTAGCCAGGCTTGATACATTGACATAGCCAGTTAAGTGACAAATGTTGTTTGAGTCTAGTTTTAAATTGACCTAAGGTGGAAAGCAAGGTAATATCAGCTGGAAGAGAGTTCCAGGATCTATTTACAGAGTTTGCAAAGAGAGAATCGCCGGCTGTGTTATTAATTTTGCTAGTCTGAATTAGTAGTTTGTTAGAGGATCGAAGCGGTCTAGGATTGTTATAGGGGGTGATAATATTTTTAAGTGCAGGAGTATTGTCCGGATTATAGAGGATTTTATAGGCCATAATCAGTTGGTTATACTGGATTAGGCTGGGTAGTTCAAGCCACCCAAGCTGATTTAGATTGATGCAATGATGTGTCCTAAAAGGCAGCCCAGTGGCAAACCTAGCAATGTGGTTGTAGCAAATTGAGAGTTTGTTAAGAACAGTCTTGTTTAAATTTGAGAGTAGAGGGGATGCATACAGAAGGGTTGAAAGAAGATGAGAGTGAGCTATGGCAATTTTAGCTGGAGGGGTTAGGAAGGCTTTTATTCTGTAAAGTGACCCTAGTTTTTTATTGATGGTTTTGATAGTTTGGTTAACATGTAGGTCAAATTTTAGATTATTGTCCATGATGGCACCTTATAGTTTTGTAGATGGGTCAGGGGAGATTACTGTGCCATCATTTGATTTTATGGTAAAGGTGAAAGCGGTAGATCTACGTGTTGGTGAAAATAACAGCATTTTAGATTTTTTGGGATTTAAGATCAGACGATGTTCAGAAAGCCAGTTTTATATGGTATTAAAGGTGGTCTGGGTAGCTGACCATAACTCTACTGGAGATGTGGCTGAACAAATCAGAGTAGAGTCATCAGCATATTGGATACAGCTGACTTTTGGGATGACAGTATAAAGGTCGTTAATGAAGATGGAGAACAGCAAGGGCCCTAGTATAGAGCCTTGTGGTACTCCAGGGTGTTAGGTAGAAGGTTAGAGAGTTTGTTCTGCCAGAGGACAGCCTGCTGTCGACCATTCAGGTAGGACTGAAACCATTGGAGGGCTCCAGTATCTAGACAGAATGTTTGCAGGGTGTGGATTAAAAGTTGGTGATCAACCATATCGATTGCCTTGGAAAGATCCAAAAAGAGGGATGAGGATATATAATTATTGTTGCGATTATGGTTTATGGTGTTAGTAAAGGCTAGGAGGGCTGAAGTAGTGCTGTGATGAGGATGGAAGCCATGCTGAGTGTCCGCCATAAGGCGATTTTAGATTAGGTGGTGCATGAGTTGTCTATGAATACATTTTTCCATAATCTTTGCAAGTGGAGAGAGTATAGCTATTGGCCTATAATTGGAGAATTCAGTAGAGCTGCCTCCTTTGTGAAGTGGGATTACATAGGATATTTTCCAGATGGTGGGAATTTTAGCTTCTACTATGGTTCGATTGATTAGTATTGAGATGGGGTAAGCAATAGCATCAGCTGATTTTTGTAGGCACTTGGCAGGGAGTTGATGAGCAGAAAGTACAGTGGGTTTTAATTTTTTGATCAAGGTACGGATAAGTGAAGTGGTGACTGGTTGGAAGCTGAACGCGAGTAGGTTTCTAGGGGTGCTACTTTCAGGACCAGGGGAGCTAGGAGGTAGTTGGCTTAAATTCCTCTGTAACACAGTTACTGCCTTGACAGGGCAGATCGTCCTATCGGACTGCCAGACTGCAGCCCCCCCACCTAGAAAAAAACAAAAAATTATCTGTTAAATAAAAAATTTACAAGTCCCGATCCTCCTCCAGACTGCCTTACCAGCAGTCCGGATAAGGACAAACAGGTACCCAGCAATCATTGCTGTGAGATACCAGGATTCTGTGCAGTGATGACCGCACCACACAGAGGAGCTCCAGACTGCTTCAGCCGCAGTCAGAGCCAATGAGAGGTCTGAGCTGCTCTTGCAGGACTTGCGAGACTTTCAGTGCGCAGGCTTCAGTCACAGAATGCCTTGGGCTGGTAGGTGAACAAAGGGTGTGTGTGGATTTCTTCGTGTGCAGGTCTGCAGGATTACTTTAGTACCTGGTCGCTGACAGAGCTGATCGCTGGAGTTCTCGTTTGGGCTGAAGGAGCTGATCGCTGGTTGTTTACTTGGGCTGGTAGGAGGTCGCTAAAGGAGCTGATCGCTGGTTGTTTACTTGGGCTGGTAGGAGGTCGCTGAAGGAGATGATCGCTGGTTGTTTACTTGGGCTGGTAGGAGGTCGCTGAGGAGCTGATCTCTGGTTTAGTTGTTTATTTTGGCTGGTGTGTGTGCGTGTTTGTGTGTGTATTTGTGTGTGTGTGTGTGTGTGTGTGTGTGTGTGTGTGTGTGTGTGTGTGTGTGTGTGTGTGTGTGTGTGTGAGAGAGAGAGAGTGATTGAAAAAACAAAGTTGAGACTCAGATGGATCTTGATAAATAAGTAGGAAGCCTGGTTTGAGTGACAGAAGTTATATTGCAAACGCTGTTATGCTTTTCTGGAAAATTGCTAGTTAGCCTCTCTGAGAAAACAAAGCCTTAGTTAAGTATTAGAGAGGGGTTTAAATCACTGTTATCCAAGCACAGTCTGCGAAGAATCAGTATTCACATACTTTATTACTTAATGTTTACCTATTAAGTAAAGGTGTTCTCTTGCAGTCTGCCTGTATTATTTCAGTATGTGCTGTACTTGTGGGGGAATTATGCTCAGTTCAGTGGGGGAGGGAGAGAGGGGGATTTTTACTATTAGTTACAGCAGTTCTCAGGGATGCATGTGACTTCACTGATTAAGAATTGTTTAATGCAGAATTAAACTGTATTCTAAAAGCATTTATTTTGCAAGACACATAGTTTAGTGGGATGTTCTGCTTATTAGTTCCTACATAACTCCCCATACCTCATTCCCTGCACTGAAGCAGACAGTATGTAAGGTCTAAGTAAAGGAAAAGCCTGCAGTGTACTGAGATGAAATATAAAGATTTTACTTGGAACAAGGACAGATCCCTATTGCTGTGCCAGAAAATGGAATAAACTGGAAGCAAACCTTTCTGTTTCTGGCACAGCTGAATACTTAGCATCTCTAGGGCAACTTCAAGGGAAAAAATATTAGCAGACTTAATTATGGCTCCATACACACAAAGGCTACATTTTTCACAGCCTAAATATTTGATGCTGTAATTAAGATCCTATGATGCACTGTGATTAGAAGTAATGTAACACTAATTTTACATCTGAGAAAGCAATCCAAGAATATAATTTCTTAATGAGTCTTTTCACTCACTACAGAGACTACTGCCTATTGTTTTAATGCATAAAGTTTCAGGCCATAAATTGAGCTCATTGTATACAGAGAATACTCAACAGAATCAAACCTTGTGTGGTACAGACAGTGACACAATTTGGTCCTAATGTCCTTCAGCAATGGCCCTCATTATTTCTCATTCATATTAGTTTCTAGAAGAAAATGTGTTTATAGAGTATGCTTGCCTAATACAGGAAGGTGTTTAAAGGAGAATTCAATCCTCTGATGCAGCTCTCCTTATTCCAGAGTTAGTCTTGTCTCCCTGCACTATCACCAATATGTTGTTTACTGCCCACAATAACCTTAAGTACTTTAAATTTTGTTTTCATTTCCTCCAGATCGTGAAGGTCTTACCATTTATTTCACATTCAAATCTCACATCTTACAAAGGAATTTGTTTCATCCTGGATGACCCAGTATAAACAGCAGAGACTATAGTTTCAGCCAGCTCTGTTGACATATTAGGACAAAGAGCCCTGACTACAACCCAGGTGCATACCACTCAACTGTCCAGATTTTTACAGAATGTCCGATTTTTGCTTTACATTTTTAGTCTGTTCTCATAAATTTGTGTTTTCTGGCAAATCACTGAGGATTAAGTCACTAAATAATGACATACATTTGAGTTTCAGTCTGCACACCCTTCAGAAAATGCTTGCTAACACAAATCCTCTTATGTTAGCAACATTATAAGTTTATAAGAACATAAATCCAATTATTTTAGCAATTTTCTCAGTTTATATGATCAGTATTTATAATTTGTTCCTAATTTGGGGCCTTTATTCCTCTATTATTTTAGGCTTTATCCAGATTTCTTGTACAAAAAGGTTGAGCGGAATGCATTGTTGCCTCACAGCTATAGGTTTTCTGGTTTGATTCTTGGCTGGGGTGCCTTCTGTGTGGAGTCTGCATCTCATCCCTGTGTTTGTGTGGATTTGCTCTGGTGTCCTGCCATTTTACAAAGACATGTGTCTGCAGTATTTCTCCTTGGGCCTCTGCTGAAAATTGTTTTTGTTCCGTCAGAAGTAAAATTCACAGGCATTTAAATTTCAGACTTCATATTCTTCAGAAAATACATAGTGACACAACCTTTTATTCTAGCCATTTTGTAAGTTTATAAGATGAATATTTGAAATTTGTCCTTATTTTTGGGACTGTATTACCCCATTATTGGCTTTGTCCAGGTTTTTTGTGCTAAGGTTGACAGCTATGGCAAGAACTGAATTCACTGAATATGTTTTGAGGGCTGTATTCCCTCATTACTGAGTTTGTCCAGGTGTTTTGTGCTAAGAGGTTGACAGCTATGGTGAGAACTGAATTCATTAAATGATAGCCATTTAAGTTTCAGTCTTCCTCTCTTTCACAGAGCAGCTGATTTGGCATAGTGGTATGTTGCTCTGACTGTTTTGCACAGGGACATTGGTAGTAAAATGTATGGTGGTAACACAGCATTTTTCTTTCACAAAGCAGCTGATTTGGCATAGTGGTATGTTGCTCTGACTTTTTTGCTCAGGGACCTTGGCAGTAAAATGTATGGTGGTAACACAGCATTTTATTCTAGCAACTTTCCAAGATTATACAAGCAATGTTTATTGTGTCCCTGGTTTTTGGCCTTTTGACCCCCCCCCAATAAATTTGGCTTTTTCCAGATTTCTTGTGCTGCGAAGTTGAGATGCAGTTGAGTATTGAGCAGATTTTACAAGGAGCTGAGAGCTGCAGGGGAAGAGAAGTTTAGTGCTGCTTATGCTAAGTCAGCTTGCATTGTTAATAGCACAACAGGTTGGTTACTTGCTTTTGATGCAGAAGATTGTTGGTTCTACTCCCACAAGGGGTGAATGCTGCTGTACTGAAAGTTAAGATACTAACTATGAGCCTGTTATCAGTTTGCCATCCATTTCCTATTGCAATATTACTAGCTTATCATTTTTAATGTAATATAGGCAATTTATTCCTCGGGGGCATCAGACACCTTATTTTTTGATGAAACCATGAAATATAAAGGTGTTTGCTCGCAGCAACCTCTTCATTAGTTACAGACTTATTTAATGTGGAATTATTTAGATGACTTTTTTACTTCTTCAGAGATTATGCATATTTACTGATAATGGTGGGCTGTAGAATTGTCCATATTTACTGATAATGGTGGACTGTAGAATTGTGCATATTTACTGATAATGGTGGACTGTAGACATTTGAGTAGACTTTTATGATGGAAATGTTCTGAACTGGGCAGTTTTGTTATTATGGGTGCATGCATTTTATTTCATTGTTTACTGGAAAGATGTTCTGAATTGGGCAGTTTTGTCATTATTGGTGCATTCGTTTTGTTTAATTGTTTACTGGAAAAAGGTTCAAATCAATAGGAAGGTGTATCAAAGAGCACATGTATGTTTCATATGCAAGAGGCCTATGATTTGAAAACAGCCCAGAACTAATCTTTATCTGCCACTGGTAAAATGTATTTTCTTTGAATGTGGGTTTCAGTGCTGTTTCAATGATGTGAGTTTTAATGCTAAGTTTGTTTAGAAGATGTCTTGGTGTTTGTACTGTAAAATGCAAAATAAAACTTTCAAATGAAGTCCAAATCATCATAGAAGTAAATCAGTATGCACATTAGTGTTTATGGTAAATGGAGTGAAATAGCCAAGTAATGGATCATTGGAATGGCTGCAGGGGGAGGCTCCATTCAACCATGATTTTGTGAAGGGGAAGGGCACCAAACTTAAAGACAGCCCAAGCAGAACTATACCTCCCAACTGTCCAGATTTTCAAAGAATGAATTACATTATTTTAAGAAGCTCATTACACTTGGAGACTTCCAGTCATCTCTGTGGGCTTTACCCATAAACTAAACAGAATGCCAGTCGTGTGGTCCATAACCTGTACAGTAATCCTTTTAAGCAATGTATCTTGAGCTTATTTCTTGTTTGCTTTTCATTTTTTACTTTGATCATGTTTTCCCCGTGAAACAAGTAGATAGTTGTCAGGCAGCAGGTCTTTTTTTGGATAAGAAAACATTTTTTTCAAGTGGGAGCATCAGAGATTTCTACTTTCAGCATGTTACTTGGTACTTTAATAAAGCTGAATATAAATTATAATTAGAACTGCAGTGCAAGAAGTGGTTTGAGTTGAGTGCTGCTTGTTTTTCTTATACTTGATTTTGACTGGCATTCCATTAATGTATTTAAAAAAGTAATTTATTTTTTCATGCCTCACAACCTTTTTGTTTCCATCTAGATATTAAGTAAGCTGTCATGCAGCCAATGCATTGAAATATTTTTATTCTTCTACACTTCATTTTGTCTTGATTGGACTCTCATAATGACGGTTTGGCACCCAGGGCAGTGTATTTAGTTTGTTTTTGTGGTTTTGAGCATAGCTCCTCCCCTTTCTAGTTGGCCGCACCCCTTCCCATTTAGGTCTCTCCTGCAGCCCCCCTTTGATTTGAAGTCACCAGCCGCCACTGTGCCTTGATTTTCTACATATGCATGTGAAGTGGTTGCTCCAACAAATTTTACATAACTTGTGTTGTCACAGTGTAACCCTAACAGTGACCAGACTCTAATGAATTCCTAGTGACTAAACATTAGCTCTTCCCCTCCCACATATAGTTCAAAGTATGTCTTTAATACAGTATGGGGTATAAAGAAGGAAAATATGTGACACCTTGAGCAACAATAGAGGTTTAAGCCACCAAAGAAACTCTTGCTACTGGTGGTAGCACTGGACTCGTGTTTTTTTAATAACAATGTAACATTTTTTAAGTTTATCATTAAGTCATGAAACTTTCTCATAAGAAACCTGATATTAGGAACAGACAGGATGCATGATGCTATGAAACTCCAAAGTCCCAGATGAAAATCTAATAGTATTTCATCTCAAATCAAATTCTTGGATACACAAATCATGTTGCATCAAACAGGGTTTATCTCAGTAAACAGGATAGCAGCATCAAGAAAATCACAAAAGTGAATCATGACAGACAAAATTACTAACTTGTATAAATATACAAAGTACAAAAGCAGCAGTAAATCAGCTTAGGTTGTTCTTCTAGAATATTCTCCAATCACAAGTTATGCTTCTTAGCTGACCATTACATCTTACAATAAACTTTTCATTCAGCATCTAAATAACAGCTACTATTTTGGAAGGTTTCTCATCTCATGACAATTACTTCTTATAGTTCAATATCCCATTAACTTCCTTATTCTTGACAACACTCTGTTTATACAGAACATAATTAAGACAAGGTCACAGCACAGTTGTTTATTTCTCTGTCTCTGTAACTTTTTTATGTTTCTAATCATGCAATGTCTGACAATATATCTTGTTCACACTACAGCTCACAGTGTGACTACACTTCCTTGTTTCAAAGCTGCAACAAGATGTCTAAAATGATATCACAGAACACAGTTGACTTTTATCGTATCTCTCTCTCTCTCTCTCTCTCTCTATATATATATATATATATATATATATATATATATATATATACAATGTCAAAAATAATTCTACTTGAAGAGATCTGCCTTGATAATTTTGCTTTAGTATCCCATTTAACACTGGAAAATTGCATTTCCGAGGTTTGGTTCTTGCAACTCATCTCTTTTATATAGAATGTTACCACTTGATCTCCTTTCTGTAGAAAAAAAGGTTGTCTACCACACATTGTAGTGTGGTTCCAGGAGCCAAACATTCTGAGAGTATATTAGCTACACTTGAGGCTTTAAATTACAACAATTGGAGCTAAATATTTGATGACTGTCTTGTCAGCCAAAGCCAGAGTAAAAGGGTGAGCCTAAAGTGAAAATATGCTGAGAAACTCAGAACTGTATGTACTTCATGTGAACTTTGCATGTGAGAATAGGAAGGTAAGCAACCTCTGTGGCCTGAATGACTGCCTGGGAGATCTGGTTGCCTGCAGAACCAGAGAGTAATTTATGTGCACTCAAAACATTCTTACAATGATATGTTGGGTTAGGAGGTTACTTTTTCTGTTTAAGGGGAAATGATGAAGAGTCCTGATTACGTCTTTACTTTATTCTTGGCAAGGTACTGTATTTAAAAAGATTGTTGTGACATCTGTAGCTAGATAAAACTGTCTGCTAAACTGGATAACATGCCATGAAACCTGAAAGAAGAATATTGACAGATGTATTACATAAGCTGTACTGCATAACCATTTAGAGTAGAGTTTTTCTAATAGGTTCATACTAGGCTATCTGCCCTAGGGCATTTATAAGCCTAGCCAGAGTGTGTTTGGCTTTCGCCACCCATTTTAAATTAATTTTGCTATGCCCTTTTTCGAGGTTAGTATACTGTGCCTCTGTCTAACAGTGACACAGAAGTGATACCCGGGATAAACCTATGATCTCCCATCCACTCATCAAGATTCCTCTTGAAGAGAGTCAATGAGGGACTCTGCCTAACCTGGACTGGGATTTTATTCCAGAGTGAAGGGAGCCTCTGGGTTATGAATCTGTCCCTCCAGCATGTCCTATTTATTTCAGTGCTGAGGTTCAAGTCTCTTGAGCACGTAGCTCGATGGGATTTGGATTTTCTGAGGTCCAGCATGTCCATTAATTCCAGGTTGGACATGGCTTTATACGTCAGGCACAGATTGCCTCTGAGCAGGCAGTATGCCACTGAGTAGAGCTGGAGTTTCTTTAACCGGGCAGCATATGGCATCTGTATGAGCCCTTTGATCCACTTAGTGAGGTACTTTTGGGGTCTTTCCAGCTGCTGCAGGTGTCTGGTAGGGTACATCCCAAAAGGGGCATTGTACTCAATTATGGACCTGATGAGGGATGAGTAAAGAGGCACAATGACCTCCCCTGATCTAGATGTGAATCCCTTCATGATTAGGTGGGCTATATAAAATGTTTTTCTAACCACTTTGGCCACGTGGTTGTCAAACGAGAGATTGCTATCAACTTGGGTCCCCAGGTCCCTAATTACTTCTTCTGTACTTAATGGATTACCACCTATGGGGTAATTTGTGGGCACTTTGTTTTTGCCAAAGGGGATGACTATACACTTTTTGGCATTTAGCTTGAGGCCATGGCTCTGGCACCAGTTGTCTGTTTCTATGAGGCCCTTTTGGAGGCTGCTTGTGTCGGCTGGAGAGTCGATTATGGCACCCAGTTTGCAGTCATCTGTGAACTAGGTCAGCCACAGTCCTTCCGTGTTGGCCTGTACCTCTATACCGAACAAGAGAGGTCCCAGGACTGAGCCTTGTGGGACGCCACTTGTAACTGGTTTGGAGTCTGACATGGCTCCAGCAATTCTAACCATGTGGGTTCTGTCCTTGAGCCAGTTTGCAACCCATCTAGTGACATAGGGGTTTATATTTAAGCTGGTGAGCTTATCTATAATGCCTGAGTGGGGTATTGTATCGAAGGCTTTTGCGAGGTCCAGGTAGGCTGTGTGGACTACCTTCCCCTCGTCAATGGCCTTGGTGACTGTTTCAAAGAAATCAACCAGGTTTAAGAGGCAGGATCTGCCATTAACAAAGCTGAACTGGGTAGGATCCAGTGTCTGTAGGTCCCCAATATCTTTATTTATGAGGTCCATGATGATCCTTTCCATAGCTTTGCAGACCAAGCTAGTCAGGCTTATGGGGCGATAGTTTCCAGGATCCATTGAGGCACCACCTTTGTGGAGAGGGACCACTGTTGCTGTACGCCACTCTTTGGGTACATATCCTGTAGTAAGACTGAGATTGAATGGTAGTTTTATGTTTGGGTTTAGCTCTTCTTGGAGTTCATGTAGAATGCAGCCCGGGACACCGTCTGGTCCCATTGATGCTGTGTTTTTTGCTTTGGAGAGGGCGGCTCTTACCTGAGCATCTGAGATGTCAGGGGGGTAGCACTATGCTGGGATAGATATTTGCCCTTTTGGTGGGAGGGGGGGGGGTTTGCGCTGAACCTGTCAGCTAGGATGTTGGCAATGTCTGTGGGTTCGATGTATTTTTTGTCATTTTGGAGTAATTCTGAGCATATCTGGGAATTCCCACCCAGGTTCCTAACATAACTAAAGAAAGTCTTGTGATTATCCTTAGTGTCCTGTGCAATTTTTCTCTTGAAGCTGGCCTTAGATGATTTTATGAGTGCCCATAGTGTTTTGCTAATACTAATCAGAGATGCTTTCCCTTTTTTGGGAATTTGCTCTATCATGTAGTAGCTTCCTCCTTCTATTGTATAGTTTGTTTATGGCTGGGGTCCACCAGACAGGACGTCTGCCTTTGGAGGATTGGGTCTTGCTTTTATTTGGGATTGCATGATCCATGCATTCCTGAAGGTGTTCATAGAATGTGTTTATAAAGGATTCTGCGGTCTGGGCCATATTTTCCACAGGCTTGGGGGCTTTGAAGGATTCCACTTTGGTTTTGAGGAGTGTGAAATTTGCTTTAGAGAAGTTTTTCACTGTGGTTTTCTGAGCAGGGGGTGGGGTCGGGATGTACATATCCAGTGAGATTAGTTTATGGTCTGATCTTACCAGTGAGGGATACACTTCTGGTCTGGAGCATAGAGTCCCCATGTTGGTGATGATCAGGTCCAGTATGTTTTCCCCTCTTGTAGGAGTGGTAACAAGTTGTTCCATAGCATTTGAGTTTATAAATTCTAGGAACCTTTGGGCTACGGTGTTAGAGTTAGAGTAATGCTCCCAGTCTATGTTTGGATAGTTGAATTCGCCCAGTATAACGGTGTTTGGAGAGACCTTCATATTTTCCAGTGTTCTCAGGAAGGCCGAGTGGGTTCCTGGGTTTGGGAGGGTGGTCTGTAGCAGGCTATAAACGGGAAGGCAGTTTTACCCACTGTTAGTTGCACATGGATAGTCTCTGATGCTTCGTGCTGTGCCACCAACCTGGAGGTGTGGGTATCTTTGACAAATATTGATACTCCCCCTCCTTTTGTGGTTCGGTCCAAGTTTTGGGGCCGAAAAGCATAGTATGAGGTATAATCTGGTAGTGCTGGGGTGCTCTTGGGAGCCTTGAACCAGGTTTCTGTTACTGCACAGATATCGATGTTCTCCATGCTAAGGAGAGTTTTGAGTGTGTGCATCTTGAGGTTTAGACTTCTGGCATCGAGTAGCATTACTCTTAGTTTCTTATCCCTTGTGATACCTATGGAGGTGGGTTTGTCTTTTGAGCCTTGCCTAAAAAAGGCACTATCGGGGAAGCAAGAGCCTTTGCCAATATCTGAAATCCCAGGGGTGACAGGTGCAAGCCGTCCCTAGTGAAGCATCGTGGCTTTTTGAGCATGTCATCCCAGGCTGACAGTCATTGGATCCCCTTTGAATGACACCAATACTTAAGCCAATTGTTGAAATTGATCATCTTGTCTTCATATTGTGGCATCATTCTTGGTGAGGGTAAGATGCTACTCAAGGTCAGGGTCATACCGGCCTGGGCTACATGCTCAGAGAGCTCCTCTATGTCTCTTTTCATGTAGTCCAGGGAGGTACGTCTCAGGTCATTCACACCAGCATGGACAATGACCGAGTCATATTTGTACTTGCCTTGGAGTGACCTGAGTGCTTGTGTTGTGTGGCAGATCCTAGCGCCTGACAGGCAGCTCACCGTGACCTTCTCCTTGTTCAGCCTGGTGATCGGGACTTCAGTGTGTCTGACGATAGAGTCACCTATTACAAGTGTATCAGGTGTGTTGTTTAGCCTTAAGGGCTGTGACTGTTCGGCACACTGGCTTTGTGAGCTATGCATTGCACGTGTTTTGTTTTGGGGTAGCGGTTGCTTGGGTGTCTGCTTTGGAGGTCTCTGCTGCTTAGACAGATTTTTATTTAGAGCCTCCGAGTATGTTTTTGTGTGTTTATGTGTTTGGTTTGCTGTCATGGTAGGTCTATGTGAGACTGGAATCGAAGTGAGTGTGGTTTCCTTCTCCTCCTGACTGGTTACGTCAGTACTGAGTTGAGAGAGCTTAGCCTCCAGTTTGGCTATATGGTTGCCATCTCTCACATGTGTTGGAATTTGTTGGGAGGAGGAGGAGAGGGTTGTCTGTGTACATGAGGCAGTTGTAACATTGCCTCAAGATTCCCAGATTCACCAGCTGGACCGGAGAGGAGATTGACAACTGACCTTTGGACATGCTAGAATCGTATTGGGAATTCCTTTATAATTGAAAAAAAGGGCTATTCAGGAACAAGGTACTCAAGGGGAGTGTAGTGCTTTTAATTTTTTAGTGCTGACTTATATAATTGCTTTAGTGAGCAAGTGCCAGGTAACTTAAATGCAATGTGTTACAGGTAACTTAAATGCAAAAACGACAAACAGTAACTTTCTTTCAAGTGAAACAAGTACAGTAAGCAATGCAGATATTACTAGGGATCCGCAGAAGCGCTGAAAAGCCGCGTTTTAGGTGGAGTTAGCGTTTCAGGGAAATAACAAGCAAACAAACAACAAGCATATAAACAAAGCTAGATTCAGCAGGCCTGGATCTAGTCTATGCTACAGCAAACAAGGTGTACCAATTTCAGTAAGAAACAGTTAAAATATGCAGGCACTATAAGCCTTTAACCAGAAATTCCCAGCTCAGAAGGGCAGAGTCCAGCCTCTCCTCCCACAAGAGTGCAGACCACGAACCTTCTTAATGTAAAATAACTGGCCTGAAGCCCAAGTGCTTAAACCAGAACTGATACACTTTTAGAATAACAGACACTGAGCCCTCAATCAGCAGTTCCCAATTTAGAAGGATATAAGCTACCTGTCCTGCCACCACAGTGCAGGCCACAAACCTTCATAATGTAAAACAACTGATCTGAAGCCCAAGTGCTTAATCCAAAAGACTTAGAATGATAGCTACACTTTAATCACGTTACTACCAAGCAGTAATAAATACAATTGAATACTTTAAAGAATGCCTGGATTAGTGCTCAAGTTATACAAACAAAGCTAGATTCAGCAGGCCTGGATCTAGTCTATGCTACAGCAAACAAGGTGTACCAATTTCAGTAAGAAGCAGTTTAAATATGCAGGCACTATAAGCCTTTAACCAGAAATTCCCAGCTCAGAAGGGCAGAGTCCAGCCTCTCCTCCCACAAGAGTGCAGACCACAAACCCTCTTAATGTAAAATAACTGGCCTGAAGCCCAAGTGCTTAAACCAGAATTAATACACTTTTAGAATAACAGACACTGAGCCCTCAATCAGCAGTTCCCAACTTAGAAGGATGTAAGCTACCTGTTCTGCCACTACAGTGCAGACCACAAACCTTCTTAATGTAAAACAACTGGTTTGAAGCCCAAGTGCTTAAACTAAAAGGCTTAGAATGAGTTACACCAAGCAGTAATAAATACAATTGAGTACTATTAAGATGACACAAAAGCAAAATAAAGTAGGAAGAAACACAAATACAGTAAAAGCAGATACATTTTTTTTGAGTGAGCAAATCAGATGGGCCCAGGAGTTACAGGATAGAAACAAGTTCAGTTACAGGCTTGCTGTTCTTGAACTGTTTGTAAGTTTCTGTGAGGCCATTTTGTGCTTGGGCTAAAGGAAAGTCTCTCTGTTGATCAGTGGCAGTGAAAAACATTGAGCAGCCTGCCTGCCCCTGTGGGAGTGGTTACTGACTTGAAACTGTAATTTTATTGGCCATTCTGGGTCAATTCCAAAACTCCTTCATCTTCCTCTCTTAAAACCTGGTTGCCTCATGGTTTTGGCATCTTTTCAGGCTTGTTGGCTGTTGGTGAAGCACCCACCAAGAGGAGAAAATGCTGAGAGAAGAAAGGAGCCACTTTTGAGAATTTAAGTATTTTTCCTCTGTTTATTTGCTAAGTTTTTCTGCATAGCCGCCTATTTTGAGCATTTTCTGGCTTGTTAAATTTGATTTCTGCATTAGTAACTGTATTTAGAGCACAGCCTAGAGCTGTTTACTGAATTTCCTGTTTGCACTTATTTTTAAAATCGTTTTTTTCTCAAAACTTGCATTTTATCTGTCTTTGGCCTAGCACTCTTATGTAGGGTCATTTACTGCACTGTTATAACTTGTTGATACTTGTTAACCTCTGCTTTCTCTGAAAAAACAAAAGAACAAAAAAAATCTTGCTTTTTTCCCACTTTTCTGAGATTTAAAAAAGTTCAGTTACAGGCTTGCTGTTCTTGAACTGTTTGTAAGTTTCTGTGAGGCCATTTTGTGCTTGGGCTAAAGGAAAGTCTCTCTGTTGATCAGTGGCAGTGAAAAACATTGAGCAGCCTGCCTGCCCCTGTGGGAGTGGTTACTGACTTGAAACTGTAGTTTTATTGGCCATTCTGGGTCAATTCCAAAACTCCTTCATCTTCCTCTCTTAAAACTTTCTTTTGCGCGTTTTTGAGCATAGCGCAACAGCGGGCGGCGCTGCCTAATTGGGTTTAAACTATTCCTGGCTCCACACAGTCTGCTCTTCACTTTTTCCCCTTAGAACTGCTCTATCTCTCAATTTAAACACCATATTCTCATTCTAAGGCCCTTCACTGGTCCAATTAAGTAATCCTACAAGTTAGCACTATTAAACCATAAGCACTACTTACTCTTATACTCTCCACGATTACCCTGTCCTTTATTGGTCCATCTTAAATTCAGTTTCCTTATTACTCTAGCATGTCCAAAGGTCAGTCAATGGTTTCCTCTCCAGTCCATCTGGTGAATCTGGGAAATTTGAGGCAATGTTACAACTGTCTCATGTACACGGACAACCCTCTCCTCCTCCAAACAGGTTCAAATATATGTGAGAGATGCAACTATTTAGCCAAACTGGAGGCTGAGCTCTCTCATCTCAAAACTGGTGTAACCAGTCAGGAGGAGAAGGTAACCTCACACAACACAATTCCAGTATCACATAGTCCCACATCAGCGAACCAAACACATAAATACACAAAAACATACTCGGAGGCTCTAAATAAAAATCTACCTAAGCAACAGAGACCTCCAAAGCAGACATCCAAGCAAACGCTACCTCAAAACAAAACACACACAACACATAACCCACAAAGTCAGTGTGCCAAGCAGCCACAGCCCTTAAGGCTGAATAACACACCTGATACTCTTGTTAAAGGTGACTCTATTGTCAGACACACTGACAGCCCGCTCACCAGGCTGAATAAAGAGAAGGTCACAGTGAGCTGCCTGTCGGGTGCTAGGATCCGACACATAAAGCAAGCACTCAGGTCACTCCAAAGCAAATACAAATATGACTCAGTCATTGTACATGCTGGTGTGAATGACCTGAGACGTACCTCCCTGGACTACATGAAAAGAGACATAGAGGAGCTCTCTGATCATGTAGCCCAGGCTGGTATGACCCTGACCTTGAGCAGCATCTTACCCTCACCTAGAATGATGCCACAGTACAAAGACAAAATGATCGATTTTAACAATTGGCTAAAATGTTGGTGTCATTCAAAGCGGATCCAGTGTCTGTCAGCCTGGGATGACATGCTCAACAAGCCACGTTGCTTCACTAAGGACGGCTTGCACCTGTCACCACTGGGCTTTCGGATATTGGCAAAGGCTCTTGCCACCCCCATAGTGCCTTTTTTAGGCAAGGCTCAAAAGTCAAACCCACCCCCATAGACAGCACAAGGAACAAGAAACTAAGGGTAATGCTGCTAAACGCCAGAAGTCTTAACCTCAAGATGCATGCAGTCGAAGCTCTCCTCAGTATGGAGAACATCGATATCTGTGCAGTGACAGAAACCTGGTTCAAGGCTCCAGAGAGCACCCCAACACTACCAGGCTATACCTCATATCATGCTTTTCGGCCCCAAAACCCGGACCGAACCACAAAAGGAGGGAGTTTCCATATTTAACAAGGATATCCACACCTCCAGGTTAGTGGCTTTGCACGGCGTATCGGAGACCATCCATGTGCAACTAACAGTGGGCAAGACTGCTTTTCAGTTTATAGCATCCTACAGACCACCCTCTCAAAGTCAGGAATCCCATTCGGCTTTCCTGAAAACATTGGAGAACATGAAGATCTCTCTGAACACCATTATATTGGGCGACTTCAACTACCCAAACATTGACTGGAAGCACTACTCAAGCCCCAGCACCTTAGTCCAAAGATTCCTGGAAATTATAAACTCAAATGCTATGGAACAACTAGTCACCACTCCCACAAGAGGGGACAACATACTAGACCTGATCATTACCAACATGGGGACTCTATGCTCCACACCAGAAGTATATCCCTCATTGGTAAGATCAGACCATAAATTAATTTCACTGGATGTCCACATCCCGACCCCACCCCAGCCCAGTAAACCACAGTGAAAAACTTCTCAAAAGCGAACTTCTCACTTCTCAAAACCAAAGTGTAATCCTTCAAGGCCCCAGGGCCAGTGGAAACTACAGCCCAAACTGCAGAATCCTATATAAATGCATTCTACGGACATCTCCAGGAATGCATGGATCATGCTATCCCAAACAAAACCAAGACCCAATCATCCAAAGGCAGGCGTCCAGTCTTTTGGACCCCTGCCATAAATAAACTGTACAACAGAAGGAGGAAGCTACTACATGATAGAGCAAAATCCCTAATGGGGAAGGCATCTCTGATCAGTACTAGCAAAAAATTACGATCCCTCATAAAATCCTCCAAGGCCAGCTTCGAGAGAAAAATTGCACAGGACACCAAAGACAATCATAAGGCTTTTTTCAGTTATGTTAGAAACCTGGGATGCAACTCCCAGACTTGTTCTGAGTTGATTCTAAACGACAAAAAATACACTGAACCTGCAAAAAATCACCAATATCCTAGCAGACAGGTTCAGTGCAAACTTCTCCACCCCCTCCCCCCCAAAAGAGCAAGTATCTATCCCGGCAGAGGGCTGCCTCCCAAACATCTCACATGCTCAGGTGAAGGCTGCCTTCTCCAAAGCAAAAAACACTGCTTCCATGGGACCAGATGGCGTCCCAGGTTGAGTCCTACATGAACTACAAGAGGAACTAATCCCTCAAATAAAACAGCTATACAATCTCAGCCTCACTACAGGATATGTGCCCACAGAATGGCGTACAGCAACAGTGGTCCCACTCCACAAAGGTGGAGCCTCTATGGACCCTGGAAACTATCGCCCCATAAGCCTGACTAGCTTAGTCTGCAAGGCTATGGAGAGAATCATCTTGGAGCTCATAAACAAAGACATTGGGGACCTACAGACACTAGATCCTACCCAGTTCGGCTTTGTCAAGGGCAGATCCTGCCTTTTGAACCTGGTTGACTTCTTTGAAACAGTCACCAAAGCCATAGATGAAGGGAAGGTAGTCCACACAGCCTATCTGGACCTTGCAAAGGCATTTGACACAATACCCCACTCGGGCATCATAGATAAGCTATCCAGCTTAAATATAAACCTCTATGTCAAAAGATGGGTCACAAACTGGCTCAAAGACAGAACCCACAGAGTGAGTGTTGCTGGAGTCATGTCAGACTCGAAACCGGTCACAAGTGGCATCCCACAGGGTTCTGTCCTAGGACCACTCTTGTTCGGTATATACTTTTCTGAGGTACAGGCAAACGTGGGAGGACTATGGCTCACCAAGTTCGCAGACGACTGCAAACTGGGCGCCATAATCAACTCTCCAGCTGACACAAACATCCTTCAAAAAGGTCTCACAGAGACAGATAACTGGTGCCAGTGCCATGGTTTAAAGCTAAATGCCAAAAAATGTATAGTCATACCCTTTGGCAAAAACAATGTGCCCACAAATTACCACATAGGCGGAAACCCTTTAAGTACAGAGAAAGTTATTAGGGACCTGGGGACCCAAGTTGATAGCAATCTCTCCTTTGAAAACCACATTGCCAAAGTGGTTAGAAAGACCTTCTACATAGCCCACCTCATCATGAAGGGTTTCACATCTAGATCAAGAGAAGTAATTGTGCCCCTTTATTCATCCCTCATCAGGCCCATCATAGAATACAATGCCCCTTTTGGGATGTACCTTACCCGACACCTGCAGCAATTAGAAAGACCCCAAAAGTATCTCACCAAGGGGATCAAGGGTCTCAAACAGATGCCATATGCTGCTCGGTTAAAAAAACTCCAGCTCTACTCAATTGCATACCGCCTACTTCGAGGCGATCTATGCCTGACATACAAAGCTATGTCAAATCCAGAATTAATGGACATGCTCCACCTCAGTAAATCTAAATCCCTTAGAGCCACACGCTCGAGGGACTTGAACCTCAGCATAGAAATAAATAGACCTTGCTGGAGGGACAGGTTCATAACCCAGAGGCTCCCTTCGCTCTGGAATAGAATTCCAGTTCATGTGAGGCAGAGCACCTCACTGAATCTCTTCAAGAAGAATCTTGATAAGTGGATGGGGGATCGTAGGTTTGTCCCAGGGATTACTCCCGTGTCACTATTAGACAGAGGCACAGTAAACTAAACCTTAAAAAGGGCACAGTATACTCAAATCAAGGGGTGGCGTAAGCCATACAGAATCAGGCTAGGCTTATAATTGCCCCAGGGCAGATAGCCTAGTATGAACCTATGAACCTATGAACCTAAGTGCAAATGCAGGCCTTCAAATCAGAAAGTTGAGAGAGATGGAAGATTGCCCAAACGGCCAATAACTACAAATTCTGGGCCAGAACCACTCCTTATGTGGTAGACAGGTTGCCTAATGCTTACCACTCCCACTGATAAGCTAGAAGGCTTCCCTCCAACACAGAAAGGCTCAGGGGGGCTCAGAAGCTTACAAACAGTCCTGGATACAGCAGATCTGTATCTGGAATACTAATTACAGGAAATGTAGGAAACAGGCTTACAATTTTTTTTTTTTTTTTTTTTTTTTTAATACGTGGTAAACGTTCATTCTACATGAATGGGGTAGAGTAAATGCTTTACATTACATGCTGATGAGAATCATTTCAAGGTTCGTGATATTTGTTGAGTTGTTTATGTAGTTTCCTAAGGCTTTCCTCCCACTCTTCACTGCTGTAAATTTGTTATGGCTGGATTTTATCTAAACTATGGACAAACAGCTGGATGAAGCTGCTCCACCGAAGACATGATTTCTCCCATCTTTTCAGATTTGTCAGTATGTCACGGTTATCAAAATAATAAGACTACTGGTGTTACAGAGCAGCATTTATAGAGTTATACACACAGATATACCCAGCGGTGGATCATATTCAAATGAAGCCCAGGGCAGGGTAATAGACCAAGGATATCACCACCATACTAATTCCCCTTTACCAAGTCAGCTGTCCTTAACTATTATAAAGTAGTGTTTGGATTTTTTTTCAATATACATATTTTTGTTGTAGACATTTTAATGCTCACAAAGATGTAGATGTGATTTAAAACTTTTCTTTACAATTCTATCATAAAAAATGTTGGCCCAAATTCAAAGAATTTACTGTTTGTTGTACACAAGGTGTACACCCACTGTAACTTTCTTTGTATTCAGAGACAGTCCTACCCCAGCACTTTTGCATGTAGACATGCAGCACCATGGTGGGTTGTTTCTGTGGCCATGGGCTATGCTCCAGACCTGGCTGATGCAAGGTATTTACTCATCCAAGTGATTCAGGGAATCGCTTAACTGTGTAAATTAGCAGAGCTGCTCCTGGCAACTCATTGCATGAACATGGCAAAAAAGATAAGTGCTAAGGAATTTAGTGGTCAGGCAGTGTTAGAGTGTGTGTGTGTGTGTGTGTGTGTGTGTGTGTGTGTGTGTGTGTGTGTGTGTGTGTGTGTATGTATGTGTGAGACTTTGTGTCTGCCTAGGAGGTTGTAGTAAGGGGTTAGCAGGGGGGGTAGGTTTGGTACACGTGTGTGTTTGGATCAGGGTGGCTGTGATACTACCAGACATCCTACACTAATGAATAAAACCTGTAACATGGATCTGGGGGGGACCAACAGCCACTAGGCAGAACACTAAAAATGTAGATCAGATTGGGGAAACACTAGACACTAAGAAGAACCCTTTAATACTGTGCAAATAATGGTACCTATAAAAGTCTTGGGTAGAGAAGTGAACACTAAGTACCAGGGATAACAGATTGCTCCTTAAGGGCACTTATACAAGACGTGGGCAAGGGGAACACTATTCACTAGGGATAGCTCTGAAGACATTGGTCGGGGGGGGGTGGTTAGTGCTAATTTGTACTGCATTCAAAGTGTTTTTGCTACTGTTCTGATTTTCTGCAAAAAAAAAAAGTTCTAAGCTTGTTTCCCACCTTTCCTGTAACTAGTCTAGTCCAGATACAGATTTGCTGTATCCAGGACTGTTTTGTAAGTCTGTGAGCCCCCCAGATCTTTCTGTGTTGGATGGAAGCCTTCTAGCTTATCAGTGGGAGTGGTAAGCACTAGGTAGCCTATCTACCACAAGAGGAGTGGTTTCTGGTCTGGAAATTGTAGTTTATTTACTATTAGGGCATTTTTCCATCCCTTTCAACTTTCTGGATTAAAAGCCTGTATTTGCGCACCATGCAGCGTGTTCAGCTGAGGTAAACTATTACTGGTGCCAGAAAGTTTGCTCTTCAATTTTCCCCTTAGAACTAGCTTGTTCTTTTACTTCTTGCACTTCAATTAGGATAATTGCCTAGCACTTTAACAGGCTTTTGTAGCATTTATTGTAGCACACCTAGGTGCTATCAGCACGAGCTCTTCCTACTGAGTAACAGCACCAGTACTTATTAGTTATGACCACCCCTCCTGGTATGATTGTAAGGCAATTTCTTGTGCTTTCTCCTGCTAAGCTGGTGCACATGGGAATTCTGAGACAGTGTGGTAACTGTTTAATGTACACAGACAACCCTCTCCTCTTACCTCCCAACACTCATACCCGTGAGAGGTGCACTTATATCACCAAACTGAAAGCAGTGCATGCTCCAACTAAGACTGAACTAACTGGTCAAGAAGAGAAGGTCAACACCTGCAACTCACTACGTAGAACACACAGGCCTCCAAAACACCAAACATCACAACCCACACATAGAAACACAAACCATACACCCACATTTGTGGAGGTTCTCAATAAAAAATTACCCAAACAACAGAGACCCCCTAGACAGAAATGCAACAGACCACCACAACACAACACCAACCCCAGAACACATAGCTCACCACCACAGTGTGCCCCTCAACCCAAGCCCTTAAGGCAAAACACTATGCCCAATGTACTAGTCATAGGAAACTCAATTGTGAGGCACACTGATGTCCCACTCACTCGGCTGAACAAGGAGAAGTGACAGTCAGTTGTCTATCAGGTGCTAGGATCCCCCACATAATACATGCACTCAGGTCACTCCACAAGTACAAATATGACTCAGTCATTGTCCATGTGGGTGTGAATGACCTGAGACATACCTCCCTGGACTGCATGAAAAGAGATGTGATGGAACTCTTGGATTATGTGCCCCAGACAGGTATGACCCTAGCCCTGAGCAGTATTCTACCATCACCCAGAATGATACCACAGTACGAGCAGAAAACGATTGACTTCAACAATTGGCTAAGTTTCTGGTGTCATTCTAAGGGGATCCAGTATCTGTCTTCCTGGGACGACATGATCAACAGACCTCAATGCTTTGTCAGAGAAGGCCTGCATCTGTCACCCCTGGGATTCCGGGTACTGGCTAAGGCTCTTGCCACCCCTATAGTGCTTTTTTAGGCAGTGTTCCAAAGACCAAAATTCCACTGTAACAGCTACAAACAAATGCAATCTGAGGGTCATGCTGCTTTAAATCTCAAGATGCACTTGCTCAAAGCTCTCCTCAAAATGGAGAATGTCAACATCTGTGCTGTAACAGAGACCTGGTTTGAAGAGGCAGAAAGCACCGCTGCACTCTGAGGCTACAGCTTATTCCATACCTTTTGCCCCAGAATACGGCCGGAAGCTCCAAAGGTGGTGGTGTCTCTGTATTCTTAAAGGATATGCACCCCTCTAGACTGGTAGCCCAGCAAAATGCATCCGAGATACTTCAGGTACAACTAACACTGGATAATACGGCAATACAAGTCATACCCTGCTACAGAACCCCAAACATGTCCCCAAACTCTCACTCCAACTTCCTAAGCACCCTGGCATCTATCAAGGTCTAACCCAATACTCTCATACTGGGTGACTTAAACTACCTTTCCATTAACTGGGAAAACTATTCAAGTACCAATGTACAGGCCCAACACTTTCTGGACTTTATCAGTTCCAGTGCCCTGGACCAGCTCATTCTGACCCCCATTAGAGGAAGCAACATCCTTGACCTAGTTATCACCAACATAGGAGACTGTTGCTCCACACTTTTAGTCAATTCCTCCCTGGTTAAATCTGACCTCAGACTAATCACCATGGAAATCTCCATCACACCTACACCCCCTCCTAAGGTGACCACCCTGAGAAACTTCTCTAAAGCTGACTTTGGGCTCCTAAAAACAGAGGCTAACTTCATGGCACCCATGCCAATGGAAAATAGCTGCATGACTGCCGAATCATACACCAATGCACTGTACGAGCATGTACACAAATGCATGGATCTTGCCATGCCAAATAGAACTAAGATGCTGTCCTCCAAAAAAGGTAGCCAATCTGGTGGTCGCCAGCCATCAATAAACTCTACAACAGAAGGAAGAAACTGTTGCAGAAAAAAATGAAGTCACAACACTGAAAAACCTTCCTTATCAGCCTCAACAAAAAGTTGAGATCCCTTATCAAATCCTCTAAAGCCAGCTATGAAGGCAGAAGTGTGGCTGACACCAAAAACAACCACAAAGCCTTCTATAGCTATATCAAAAATCTCAAAGGCAATATCCAGATTTGCTCTGAGTTATTGCACAATGGCACCTCCTATACTGAGTCAACAGATATAGCCAACATACTGGCTGACAAACTCATTGCCAACTTTACCTGCCCCCCCCCCCCCAAGGGCCCTATTACAGTACCAGAGGAATGCCAGGTACTCACCATTTCTGTGGCACAGGTAAAGGCTGCATTGTCCAAAGCCAAGAATACAGCATACATGGGACCTGATAATATTCCTGGATGTGTCCTACACGAGCCACAAAATGAACTGGCACCACATCTGTGTACCCTGTTCAATCACTGCCTTACCTCAGGCTATGTCCCTAATGAATGACACACTGCTACAGTCATCCTGCTCCATAAAGGGGAGCAACTACAGACCCTGGGAACTATTGCCCATTAGCCTGATGAGTCTGGTATGCAAAGCTATGGAGCTAATCATCATGGACCTGCTTAACAAAGATATAGGCAATCTCCAAACTCTTAACCCCACACAGTTTGGTTTTGTCCAGGGGAGATCCTGCCTGCTGAACCTGGCTGACTTCTTTCAGGCAGTCACCAAGGCTGTGGATAAGGGTAAGGCAGTGCACACAGCCTACCTCAACCTGGCCAAGTCCTTTGATACCATTCCCCACTCAGATATCTTTCATAAACTCACAAAACTAGGCATCAGTCCTTACATCACTAGGTGGGTTGCAAATTGGCTGACAGACATGACCCACAGATTGAAAGTTGCAGGTTCCAAGTTAGACTGTCGATCAGTCACAAGTGGAGTCCCAGAGGACTCAGTCCTGGGCCCTCTCCTGTTTGGCATCTACTTCTCAGAAGTCCAGGCCAACAAAGAAGGATTCTGGCTGACCAAGTTCACAGATGACTGCTAGCTAGACGTCATTATCAACTCCCCAAGTGATGCAGACATCCTACAAAAGGGCCTCACTGAGACCAATGACTGGCGTCGGAACCATCGCCTGAAGCTTAACGCCAAAAATGCTTTATCATCCCCTTTGGAAAAAAAACATAAGTTCCCATAAATTACCACATTGATGGGAGCCCACTGAACACTGAAGGGGCCATAAGAGATCTGGACACAAAGGTCAACAGCCACCTCACCTTCGACCACCACATCGCCATTGTGAACAGAAAGTCCTTCTACGTGGCACATCTTATAACCAAAGATTTCGCAAACAGGAAGAAAGAGGTCATCATCCCTGTCTACTCATCCTTCATTAGACCAATAACCGAATATAACGCCCCATTTGGCATTACCGCACCAGACACCTTCAACAGCTGGAGAGGCCACAAAAGTACCTTACAAAAAATATCCTAGGCCTTAAACACATGTCCTTCATGGACAGACTCAAGAAACTTCATCTGTTCTCATTCTCTTATCATCTACTTAGAGGTGATCTCTGCTTGACTTACAAAGCCATGTTGACCCAGCCCTACTTGAAATGCTACACCTAAAGAAATCCCAGTCATCCCATGCCACATGCCCCAGAGATCACAACCTCATTACCACAATTAACAGAACATGATGGAGGGACAGGTTCATCTCCCAAAGACTGCCCATAGTCAGGAATAAGTTTCCCATTCATGTCAAGCAGAGCACCTCGCTGGGCTTCTTTAAGAGAAATTTTGACGAGTGGATGGGTAACAGAAAGTTCACTCCAGGGATCATTCAAGTTGCCCTACTGGATATGGGCACTGTGAACAGACATCAGGTGCACAGTACCTGGGCAATTTTTTTTGGGCTAGGCTTGTAAAGGCTCCAAGGCCATTAGCCTAGTACACACCTATGAGCCTATATAGTGTGCCTAAATAAACAGAAAAACAACATTGAGCAGGAAACCACTAGACATCAGGTTACTATAAATAGCATGCCTTAAAGATACTAAAATGGGTTTCAACCCTGTAGCCTCCCTTCTTACACAGAAGATATTAATCCTGTGCACCAGCACTAGACACTAGGGATCAATATAAAAATAAGCAAGACTTGAAAAACTAAAAGTAAAGTAAAAGGGAGGGGGGCTTCAAGTCCTGCACCCTTGCCACAGGAAACATCAGTATTAACTTACTGCAATAACTTATAAGTAGGAAACATCAGTATTAACTCATTGCAATAACTTATAAGTTAGTACAGCAAGGTCTTTTTTAACATATAATGAGGATCTCAGGCATTATTCAATGCTTGCAACAGTTCACATAGCCAGCCTTAGGCATAGGCCAACTAGGCGACCGCCTAGGGCACCGCTCTAGTAGGGGAACTTTTCCAGTATTTATTTGGTGCAGGTAGACCAGGATGGGGGCAGTGAGTGGTGTGGTAGGGGGCACCGTGGAGCCTTTTGCCTAAGGCACCAGTTGATCTAAGGCCGCTCCTGACAGTTCGTGACATATAAGGGAGAGAGACAGGGATTATAAATCAGACCTCCCAACCTTGCAGTGCAAGAATTCTAGACAAACCCAAAATTAATAGTGGGACAAAGACACACACATTGAGGAGCAAATTTTAGTTATTCGTGATACAAACTTAGAAAGTTGCTAGTATAACAGCTTTTGCACTGCCACGCATTTAATGAAGGATATGAGGTATGAAACACTAATGTCTTGCATTAATGACTGACTGTAATTATCCATGTTTTACCAGGGCAGGAAAAAAAGAGTCATACTCAAAAAATGCAAAAAACACACTGTAAACTCAGAACTGAAACAAAAGCAGTTCACAGACTCCACTGGCAGCAAACTAGGTTAATGAACAAACCTAGAAGGTTGAATTGTCACATAAAATCCTTTATTTGCTGAAAATAAAAAAATCAGATTAGCGCTTTCGTTTAAACCATATGTTAAACTTCATCAGACAGTTGGTAATTTTGAAATCACTTCCTATATAGACTTCCTGTAACATTGATTGGTGAATCAACTCATGAATATTAATAACATTTAAATACTTCATCTCATGAATATAAAACACACATTCTAAAAAGCACCTGCCTGCCACTCTATTGCTATCAAGTTAATAATGAACTGTAAATAGAATTCTTAACATTTTATATATATGCACAGTAAAAGACCACTACTAGAACATTTTTATATAATAACATACTTCTAAAAAGTATATGTTCTATACACAATAAAAACAAACTATACGTAGTTCTGAATGACTTCATGTCTGATTAAAAAAGTGTTGCTTAGGTCACTACACCAATATCAAATGTGCACTCTTTTTTTATATGTAAAAAAATAAATGCATAAAAATATATATTAAATACGTTAAATATTGAATAAATTTGTAAAAGTGCAAAAAATAAATATATGTATAAAACATATCATATATATGTAAAATATATAGGTGAAAATGTGTTTGTTAAAAAAAAAAATAATATATATATATATATATATATATATATATATATATATATAAATATATCAAAATGTGAATAAAAGGCAATACATTTTATTTATTTAGATGTTGCTATCTTAATTTTTTTCCTTTCAAGAGCTTTCAACTTCAACACCGGGGCATTGGAGCTCCACTCATTCAATCCTGGCCAACTATCAGGTGGATTTGCCACTTTAGTTCTTTTATTTCTAAAAAGAGCCCCTATGGCTTGTTGTCTTGTACACACACTGAATCTATGACCATTGCCCCAGTGTTGAAGTTGAAAGCTCTTGAAAGGAAAAAAGTTACGATAGCAACATCTAAATAAATAACATTTATTGCCTTTTATTCACATTTTGATATATTCATATATACATATATATATATATATATTTTTTTTTAACAAACACATTTTTCACCTACATATTTTACATATATATATATATATATATATATATATATATATATATATATATATACATATATATATATATATATATATATATATCTTTCATACATATATTTATTTTTTACACTCTTACATATTTATTCAATATTTAACTTATTTAATATATATTTATATGCATTTATTTTTTACATATAAAAAGAGTGTACGTTTGATATTGGTGTAGTGACCTAAGCAACACTTCTTTAATCAGAAATGAAGTCGTTCAGAACTATGTATAGTTTGTTTTTATTGCATATAGAACATATACTTTTTAGAAGTATGTTATTATATAAAAATGTTCTAGTAGTGGTCTTTTACTGTGCATATATATAAGAAGTTAAGAATTCTATTTACAGTTTACTATTAGCTTGATAGCAATAGAGTAACGGGCATGTGTTTTTAGAATGTGTGTTTTATATTCATGAGATGAATTATTTAAATGTTATTAATATTCATGAGTTGATTCACCAATCAATGTTACAGGAAGTGTATGTAGGAAGTGATTTCAAAATTACCAACTGTCTGATGAAGTTTAACATATGGTTTAAACAAAACAATTAACCTGATTTTTTATTTCCAGCAAATAAAGGATTTTATGTGACAATTCAACCTTCTAGGTTTGTTCCTTAGCCTAGTTTGCTGCCAGTAGAGTCTGTGAACCACTTTTGTTTCAGTTCCAGAAAAAAAGATTCACTGGGAATGTTTTGACAACAGATGGACCTGTATGGGGTATGTGGTGTATCTGTGTGTGTGTGTGTGTGTGTGTGTGTGTGTGTGTGTGTGTGTGTGTGTGTGTGTGTGTGTCATCTTTTAATATATGTACTGTGCGTGGGAAAGTGAATGAGGTGAGTACTAATACGATGCATCAGCAGCCTCATTCAGCTACTACAGGATAGTACCAATCTGCACTGATAACAGCTAGTATTGATTCAGAGACATGCACTTGAGGTTAATAAGGTCTTTTCTCATTGTGGCTAATGTATCTTTGAATATGGTAGTACCCCATCTTAGAACAGGGTCTTTTTACCACAGCTCTTAACTCTAGGGCTAGGGTTGTTAGGGTTCTTTCTGAATTCCCAGGACTGAGTTCCATTTTCTTAAAAACAACCTTGATGCGTAAAACAAATTCAGCATGAGCAACAATAAACTGCTATTCCATTGAAATTCACATTCTGCTAAAGTGCACTTGAAAAGTCAGTAATTGTAAAAGATAGGTTAACTGTCCATTTAATTTCCTGCCTACTGGAAACATAACAGTTATATAAGTGCATGCCTCTGCCAGATGTGTCATGCCATTACGCATTTTTATTGGGGATAAAATTCCTACATCTGGAGGGAAATCCAGTTGTGTCCTTCCCAGGAAAAATATTTTGAAGTGAAATAATGCATTCTTATCCATTTTTAGCATGCTAGAACTGCTTTAATGAAACAGGCACATTTAGGTAATTTCCTGGTATTTTCATCCTTCTGGAATTTCTCTGTGTTTTGATTTTTGTCACATGCACACAGATATTTAATCTGAGCACTTGTTATTCCAAAACAGACTTTACAATGTGCAAAAATTACCCTAGAAAATCTGTCACTGGGAAAAGTCTGTAGCTAGAATATATATGGGATTAACCCACTGTATATAAAACAGACACATTTCAAGCTCTATAAAAAGGATGTGAGGCAGTACACCCAGTGATACTTGAAATACTTGCACTCACACAGAAACATACATACATACACACACACACACACACACACACACACACACACACACACACACACACACACACACACACACACACTCATGTGCGTGCACACAACCACACATACCCACACACATTACTACTGAATGCACATAAGAGCTAAAACGACATTCACAATGTATGGCTTTGCAATAAGTAAAAAGGGAAGTACAGAAAAATCTGAAAGGACTTGTACCTACTCATATCAAATATGCAGGAAACTTCTAGAAGCTACTGTCTTTTTTCATAATTCTTTTCCTATATTTTATTATTTGCCAAGTTAATCGGTGTGTGTGTGTGTGTGTGTGTGTGTGTGTGTGTGTGTGTGTATATATATATATATATATATATATATATATATATATATATATATATATATATATATATATATATATATATATATATATATATATGTTTCATTTCACTTCCCTTTCCTTCAGGACTGAAAGGATAAAAGATATTCTCTTGGTTAAATTCTCTGAACTCTGGCCATGAGCTATAGTGTCATCCAAAATTAGAAACCTTGTAAAGAAAATGATGTTCTGCTTTTTAAACACTTTGTAGCATATTCTAAATAATGTTTCACTGCTATGAGTTACACCAAAATAAGTGAAATAAAGGATGACTATTTCTCTTTTCTGGAACAAATATTGTAAGGAAAATTCATTTGTTGGCCCTTACATGGTATATGTTTGTACTGTCTTCTGTATTCAAGAGGTCTAGACATGTTTAAGATGTTAAAAGACTTTCCCTGGTAGTCTATGATAAAGTCATTTGCAGGAAAGTGGAAATTATAAAACATGAAAGTAGCAATCAGCTTTTTGTCCAATATGTATTATAAACAAGCCAGATGCTTTTCAAGTGAATCTTAAACATTTTCATTTAGGCATTAATATAAACATCTCCAATTTCTACGTACACATAAATAGTTTTGCTGAGGCCATCTATATCCATTCCAAACATAGTGAGAAATTTTTGAATAAATCCTTGCTGTAGAATACTTGTATTAATACGTTGTTTAGTTAAAGAAAAAATATCAGAGCTATAAACATTACTTCCATGGACCATGATCATGTGCCAGGTTGCCTAATTAGCAGTGCTAAATAAAGCATGGCTGAACCATACCTAAACTTGTTCAATTTTAGCATCTTCATAGATTACACACTGGATATTTGAATAACTTTCACAGCAATCATACCACACAAATTAAGCCCTTCTAATAATCCAGTCAGTTATAGAACAAATACTCTCATCAGTGTTTTAGGTAAGGCAATGGAGTACATCATACCCATGCTCAATAATACAGATATATTTAGCCTCTTGCCTCCAAACCAACCAAACTGGCTTTGTCAAGTTCAGATCATGTTTCCTTAACCATGTAAACTTCTTAGAAAAGGTCACTAATGCTATGGACAATGGTCACTCCATTCGCTCTGCCTATCTCGATCTGGCCATAGCCTTTGATATAATCCTCCATGTAGATATTATTGTTACATTTAGTAAACTTAATGTAAACCCCTATGTTGTTCGTTGAAAAACTACTTGTTTGGCTGAGAGAATGCATGTAATAAAAGTTGCATGAGCTTTCTCTGAGCACAAAAAATTGTTTCTAACAGTGTCCTTTAGAAGTCAGTATTGGACCACCTTCTTTTTAGCACATGTTTCTTTGATTTCCAGCCTCAAATTCCATACTTGTGATTATCCAAATTTGCTAATTACTGCAAACTGGGCAAAGTTTCCAGCTCATCTTTTGATGACTGGACTGCAGGAACTTTAGCAAGGGCTTAATTATGCCATATTTTAGTGTAGTAAAATGGTCTTAGGCAAGTTGCTAAAAACAAAGTGTGCTTCTATTTGGTAAACAAAAATTTAAAACCTCCCACTATATAAATGACACACCCCTCCAAAATGTATACTGTCATTAGTGGCTTGGGTACCTATGTAGACAAATAATTTGATCATCATGTCTCTAGAATAATTAATTTCTTACCAAACTAAATTCCAAAACACATCTCCTCTAGAGCTAGAGAAACCTTAGTTTCCAAGGATTTTCTCTCCCAGCCCATGACTAGGAATCTCCTTTTCACTTGTATCTTTTTTTACACTGCCCAATTTGAGAGTCCTTGAAGATTAACTGAAAAAGATAAGTGGTGTCCAGTCATTTATTTGTCCAGCTAGACTGGCAACTGTCTCCTTGTACTCACTCTACTAACTGCTCCCTTATGGTGACCTTTGCTTTGCTTTCTGTGCCACTAAAGAATCTGTCATATTTGATCTCTTGCACCTCTGCAGAACCAACAGATCCTCAGACATATATACCAAGGATCTCAACCTATATAGGTTCATAGGTTCATAGGTTCATACTAGGATATCTGTCCTAGGCCATTTATAAGCCTAGCCAGAATGTGTTTGGCTTTCGCCACCCATTTTAAATTTATTTTGCTATGCCCTTTTTCGAGGTTAGTATACTGTGCCTCTGTCTAACAGTGACACAGAAGTGATACCCGGGGTAAACCTACGATCTCCCATCCACTCATCAAGATAACTCTTGAAGAGAGTCAATGAGGGACTCTGCCTAACCTGGACTGGGATTTTATTCCAGAGTGAAGGGAGCCTCTGGGTTATGAATCTGTCCCTCCAGCATGTCCTATTTATTTCAGTGCTGAGGTTCAAGTCTCTTGAGCACGTAGCTTGATGGGATTTGGACTTTCTGAGGTGCAGCATGTCCATTAATTCCGGGTTGGACATGGCTTTATATGTCAGGCACAGATCACCTCTGAACAGGCGGTATGCCACTGAGTAGAGCTGGAGTTTCTTTAACCGGGCAGCATATGGCATCTGTTTGAGCCCTTTAATCCTCTTGGTGAGTTACTTTTGGGGTCTTTCCAGTTGCTGCAGGTGTCTGGTAAGGTACATCCCAAAAGGGGCATTGTACTCAATTATGGGCCTGATGAGGGATGATTAAAGAGGCACAATGACCTCCCCTGATCTAGATGTGAATCCCTTCATGATTAGGTGGGCTATATAAAATGTTTTTCTAACCACTTTGGCCACGTGGTTGTCAAATGAGAGATTGCTATCAACTTGGGTCCCCAGGTCCCTAATTACTTCTTCTGTACTTAATGGATTACCACCTATGTGGTAATTTGTGGGCACTTTGTTTTTGCCACAGGGGATGACTATACACTTTTTGGCATTTAGCTTGAGGCCATGGCTTTGGCACCAGTTGTCTGTTTCTATGAGGCCCTTTTGGAGGATGCTTGTGTCGGCTGGAGAATCGATTATGGCACCCAGTTTGCAGTCATCTGCGAACTTGGTCAGCCACAGTCTTTCCGTGTTGGCCTGTACCTCCAAGAAATATATACCGAACAAGAGAGGTCCCAGGACTGAGCCTTGTGGGACACCACTTGTAACTGGTTTGGAGTCTGACATGGCTCCAGCAATTCTAACCATGTGGGTTCTGTCCTTAAGCCAGTTTGCAATCCATCTAGTGACATAGGGGTTTATATTTAAGCTGGTGAGCTTATCTATAATGCCCGAGTGTGGTATTGTATCGAAGGCTTTTGCGAGGTCCAGGTAGGCTGTGTGGACCACCTTCCCCTTGTCAATGGCCTTGGTGACTGTTTCAAAGAAATCAACCAGGTTTAAGAGGCAGGATCTGCCCTTAACAAAGCCAAACTGGGTAGGATCCAGTGTCTGTAGGTCCCCAATATCTTTATTTATGAGGTCCATGATGATCCTTTCCATAGCTTTGCAGACCAAGCTAGTCAGGCTTATGGGGCGATAGTTTCCAGGATCCGTTGAGGCACCACCTTTATGGAGAGGGACCACTGTTGCTGTACGCCACTCTTTGGGCACATATCCTGTAGTAAGGCTGAGATTGAACAGTAGTTTTATGTTTGGGTTTAACTCTTCTTGGAGTTCATGTAGGATGCAGCCCGGGACACCGTCTGGTCCCATTGATGCTGTGTTTTTTGCTTTGGAGAGGGCGGCTCTTACCTGAGCATCTGAGATGTCAGGGGGGCAGCACTCTGCTGGGATAGATATTTGCCCTTTTGGTGGGGGGGGGAGACGTTTGCGCTGAACCTGTCAGCTAGGATGTTGGCAATGTCTGTGGGTTCGGTGTATTTTTTGTCATTTTGAACTAATTCTGAGCATATCTGGGAATTGACACCCAGGTTCCTAACATAACTAAAGAAAGCCTTGTGATTATCCTTAGTGTCCTGTGCAATTTTTCTCTCGAAGCTGGCCTTAGACAATTTTATGAGTGCCCGTAGTTTTTTGCTCATACTGATCAGTGATGCCTTCCCTTTTTGGGATTTTGCTCTATCATTTAGTAGCTTTCTCCTTCTATTGTATAGTTTGTTTATGGCTGGGGTCCACCAGACAGGACGTCTGCCTTTGGAGGATTGGGTCTTGGTTTTATTAGGGATTGCATGATCCATGCATTCCTGAAGGTGTTCATAGAATGCGTTTATAAAGGATTAAATATATGATAAAGATATCAACCTATAAATAAGAGTAGTTGGTAGGCTAGGTACCTAGCAAATTGCATTCCATTCCTATGAAAAAGACCCCCCCCCATGTCAAACAAAAAAAGTGCTCTGACCACTTTCAAAATTCAGTCTCAAAAACTGGATGGGTTTTCATAATTTTTTGGGGTTGTCCTTTGTAATCCATGTAGACAAAAAGGTCAACACTATTGACTTATAATACAAGGGGCTATCTGTATGCGCTCTTAATGGTCTTAATGACTGCCTGCCTAGCATCAACATATGAACCAATAATACTGAAATTAAGAAGGGCTCAGAAGACCTCTTCAGTGGATTCCATGTTACAAGCATACTGCCAGATGAATATAAACAAAAAAAAAAAAAACATTTGCGCATATCCTGTTGTGTGAATCCTGACAAACATTATAGACACATAATACCACCACTAGAGTTTCAGCTGAAACAGTTAGATGGTACCAGAAACAATTCCCCAATAATCATAAGATAAAAAAAACAGCAATTTCAATGGGAACTGTTTTGTTTACTTAGCTTTTGGAAACATGACAATCATAAATAGCTCTTTTTAAACACCGTTTTTAATTTTGCAGCCGGCAATAGCCAAGACATATCTTTCAAATGCAGGAAGAAACTTCCAAGATGAATTTAGTTTACACACTGAGCAGTGAAATTGCATGGCTTTACCATGTTCCAGGCTGTGCAAAGGAATTCACTTTATAATCTCGAAATACTGAAATCTCGAATTTCAGTATCTCGAGACTATAAAGCCGAAAAGTCAAAATACCGAAAGCCCAAAAACGCGAAATTCAAAATCACAACTTTTAAATACACCCTCCACCACACAAACACACATAGATCTTCCTCCTCACACTACAACAAACAAACAAATAACACACAAACATACTCCTGCACCCCCATGTGGGGGGGCTGCACCCCCCCACCCCCGCTACTTATATATACTAACTCCGAGGTCTCACTAAAAAGACAGACACTAAACCCACCACTACACACTCTACATTCCCCTCACATAAACACACATTACATACGTACAAACACCACCATTCTCAACACTTACACACTCACTCTCTTACCTACCCACCGTAACGTACACCTACACCAACAACTTCCCAACACACTAACATACACTAAAATCCCTACACAAAACTCTTAAAATATAAACACTTACCTGAATCTCCTATCCATTAACACAGCGCACCACCACAACCACTGATTCGACATTTCCAGATTTGGTTACGTGGACTTTTGCGCAACTGGTCTTTCGATATTTTAGTCTTGAGATACTCAAATTCGAGATTTCAGTATTTCAAGATAGTGAAGTGCACCTGTGCAAAGATGTATTCTGATACTCCAACAGCATGCTAAATAGGCAAACCAAACATATTTATTACAAATTAGTTTCAAATAGTACCTGCATTTGACGTTTCCATTTGTAATCAGCAACTAGGTAAGCTCAATGACTGTAACCTAACCCCAAATCCAAAATTGTTATTTTACATTTGTTGACTGGGCTAGTCCAGCTGGATATATGTCCATTTTCAGCAGAGGCCCAGGGAGAAAAGCTCCTCGGATACACAGTAAAATTTCTATAAAATAATAATTTTCAACAGATACAGGAACAATACATATTTAAGCAATTTTGTACGACAGATTTTACAGATGTGGGTACATTAAATATATAAGCAAATATTTTCACTTCAAAACATGTCTGCTTACAGAACCATATTACTTATAACATTTATTAGTTATAGGGAGATATTGATGAAGACATTTTAGTAATATATAAGGCCCATTTTCCTTATGGTTTTCAATAGGCAATTAGTATATACAGTTGATGTGACAGGTGTTTTTGTGAAAAAAGGTGTAATTAGTCTGGTTTCATACAGGGACATAACCAATGGGATTTAAGGTAGGTTTTCAGCTTGCTTTTAAATTGTGTTAGTGAGGAAGGGGAGGTCAGGTCACTGGGGAGTGAGTTCCAGGTTTTTTCCACGGTATTAGAGAACAAAGAGTCACCAGCCATATTATTGGTTTTATCTATTTGTACTAATATTTTATTAGATGAGCGTAGGGTCTTAAGGTTGTTGTAGGGGGTGATAAGATTGGTAAGAATTGGATTATTAGTAGGCTGATAAAGGATTTTGTAGGCAACTGTTAATTGGTTAAATTGAAGTAAATTTGGCAACTCTAGCCATCCTAGTTGTTCATAATAAGTACAGTGATGGGTTCTGAATGTAGAGCCTGTTGAAAATCTGGCAATATTATTGTAGGAGACAGCCAGCTTGTTCAAGTTGTTTTTTGAGAGGTTAGTATATATAGGGGACGTGTAGAGGAGGGTGGAGATTAAGTGGGTGTGGGCAATAGTAGCCCTTGCTAGTGGGATGAGAAAGGATTTGATTCTCTAGAGGGAGCCTATTTTTTTGTTGACTGTTTTTATGGTACTGTTAATGTGAGTATCAAAGTTAAGATTATTATCAATTAGTACCCCTAGTAGTTTTGTAGTTGAGTCAGGAGATATGATGGTACCGTTGTTTGATGTAACAGTAAAGGTAAGCGGGGAGGCCCTATGGGTGGGAATAAATAGTAGGAGTTTTGTTTTTTGGGGGTTCAAGATGAGGCAATGGTATAGTAACTATTTCTCGAATGTGTTAAACACAGTTAGGGTGAGGGACTGAAGGTCTGATGGAGAGGTGTCTGAGCATATTAATGTGGAGTCATCTGCGTATTGTATAGAGGTAGCTTGAGGTATTGCAGAATGTAGGTCATTGATAAAAACAGAAAATAGGAGCGGTCCTAATATAGAGCCTTGGGGGACATCGAGCGCAATTGGGAGATGGGTAGATAAGTTGTTCTCCCACAAAACAGCCTGTTGCCTATTGTTTAAGTAGGATTGAAACCATTGTATAGCCAGTGCATCTAGTGATAGGTTTTTGAGTATGTTTATGAGAAGTTGGTGGTTAACCATATCGAAGGCTTTAGAGATAGATCAATAAAGAGGGCTGAGGATAGAGTGTTGTTATTGCGATTTTTGTTAATACAGTCAGAGAAGGATAAAAGGGCAGCAGTGGTGCTATGAAATGGCCTAAAGCCATGTTGGCAGTTGGCTAATAAGCTGTTATCTATTAGGTGGTTTAACAGTTGTCTATGAATGCATTTCTCCATGATTTTTGCCAGTGGAGTCTATAGTTGGATAATTCCTTGGAGTTTCCACCTTTATGCAGGAGAATAATATGTGAGATCTTCCAAATAGATGGGATAGTTCCCTCAGAGATAGTTCTGTTAATCAGGATGGAGATGGGGTAGGCTATGGCTTTTGCAGCTTTTTTGCAGATATTCTGCAGGTAGGAGATCAGCTGTGGGGGTGGTAGGTTTGAGTTTCAGAATAAGGGTACAGACAAGGGATGTTGGGACAGGTTTGAGTTGAAATGAGCGAGGTAAGCTAGCAGTAGAGGAAGTCAGAGATGAGATATCAGGAGTTAGCTGATTGGCAAGAGACTGAATGGTCTCAGTAAAGAATGTGTTAAAGATACTGGCAATTTGCTTTGGACTATCATGGTCAGAGCCTAATGGGGTGGGTGTGACAGAATGACCTGGGTGTAAAAATGCGTTAATCCCCGCCCAGAACTTTTGTGGTTTGTTTTGTTGGGTTTGTTGGAGTTGAATGTAATAGCTTCTTTTGTCTGACAGAATGGCTTTTTGGTATATTTTCTTAGCTGCCTAAATTTTAAAAATGCATAAAGGTGGCAAGTTTAGATTAGGTCTCATTACCCAAGATGGTGAAGCTATATCCTTCATTGAACAACCAAGATTTCAGTTTCTACCACAATCATACTGACCTGAAAGCCTCAAAATCCAAAGCTGGTTCTTCTAATACAACAGCAGAGTTCAGAAAGAGAAAAAGCAATTATATTCTTTCAGAATAAAACATTCTTTGTACAGCAGACCCTACATAGACAATGATATAATATCTTTTTGTAGGCCTAGTTCACTAATTAAATAATGTTTACTCTTAAAGCATGTCTAACTTTAAGATGATATAAAGTAATTAAGGAGGAACAAGGCTAACTAAGAGATAAAAAAATAACAATATTAGGCAAGAATCATCATAGTTGTATTTTTTTTTAATTATTAGTCATGCATCACATGTGCAGCATTGAGGACCATAGTAGTGTGTAATAAGTGAAGATAGCATTTCCTTCCTGTTACGGCATTCAAACTCTTTGTTAAAAGAGCATAATAATAGCTCACAGAGAACAAAGCAATCATGAAACTCTTCAGTCTGTGTAAATCGATCTCTCAATGATTTTAGTAGAAAGCATATTTGCCAGGAATATAAAAATATATTTGGAATACACAGATTCATACAAGAACAGGCAACGATTGTATCAGTGAATCCTCTTAAGTATAATTGTATCATTGGTGGAATAAAGGTGACCAGTTCCAAAGAGAGGTTAGTGCAGTGGTGGTGCTGCGGTAGCGTTGTCGCCTCACAGTAAGACATTGTCCTGTTTGATTCTCAGCTAAAGTGTCTTCTGTGTGGAGACATGCATGAATGGGCATACCTTCGTTGAAGGTCGTGCATCAGGGCTGGCAACTCGGTATGTAAAAATCTACTGCCAATCATTAGCGGACCGGAGTTCCGCTGTGGCGACCCCTAACCGGGAAAAGCCGAAACATACAACAAGTTCCAAAGAGAGGTTAGTAATGACATAAGATTAAATATAGACTGCTTGTAATGAAGGGGAAAGAAATTTGGTGCAAGATTGCCTACCCCTCTATTGCAAAAACTGAAAGCTTAAATGTGGAGTGGAGTTAGGGCAAACAGTAGAACAATTTTCTTAGGAAAAATAAAACAATATTAGTCCTAAAACTTTTAAGCAGTCCTATTAATTTAGGATTTTCTTCCCAAATCCTATCAAGAGTTAACTAAACTGTATTCAAAATTTTACTAAAACCCCTGGCTATGCAGATGAATTAGTAAGAACAGCAGAAATAAAATTGGAATTAGATGCCTATTGATTTTCCTAAAAATCACAAGCTACGGTAATGGTGAAAGTTAATGCACTTCAGTTTTCCAGTATGATGAGAGAGCTATCCATATTGCTTTCTCGTCTAGCCATCTCCTAAACACTTAGGACCATAGGTTTTTTGATATTCATCAATGACTTAGGTGCCAACATTTTCTTAACTTCTTGTACGTGATTTAAAGAGAAAATATGTGAAGAGATAATTTGATCTACAGTGAACTTACAATTTATTCTATAGAACTTTTTGAAAACTTTAATAAATGTTGGCCATTAAAACCAGCACTGGAACACTCCATGTCTCCATTTTATCTTTAAAAGATCTCTAGTTCTCTGCACAGTTAAGCTGGCAACAGAGACATCTGTTTCACGCACGAGAGAGGAGACATGTGAAGGACATGACAATGCACAGCACCTCTACAGAATATGACAAGAAAATGCAGAAAGAGGGCAGTTTGTGTTTTAGATTACCTTAACAAAAGGTAAAAAAATTAATAGCAATAATAATAATAACAACAATAATACATATTCTACTATGCACTGCCCATATATGAAAGAGATCAAACTTGATTCATTGTGAGATCATGCAGGTAATAACAAGTCAGCCATTAACTTGTATAGCAGACAAAGGGAAATTTAGGATGAAGGGGAAGAGACATACCTTTTTTTTTTTTTTTAATTCAGTTACTAATGTACACTCACAGCACTTAATGACCGTGATTGCACTTCTGCAAATGATTAAATGATAATGGAGGTCAGCATGGATGGGGCCCTAGGGAGCCTTATATTAAATCCATTTTTTATTAAGTGTCAGAATTAGTTATAAGGTTATAATTTACTTTAGGTACTGTAGAATTTTAGTGTTGAATCATATGTGTAAGGTAATTCACTGTTTTAACAGCTAAAGTTATTATTGTTTTAGTTAGCTAAGATTGCTCAAGGCACCTGGCCCAAGGTGAAATTTACAATTCCTCATCCAGCCAAAAGTGAAAGCAGAAATCTTCAGAACAAGTCAGATTTTGCTATCCTTGTAGATTTTTAGATTTTAAATGAAATCTCACTTGCTGTAAGATAAGGAAACCTTAATATTACTATAGTTAGTACAGGGAAGCAAGGACCACATCTCTCAGGTGAATAGACCGAGGGCTCAGGGGGCTTTGTCTTCATTTTCTTACTTTATTTTTGTGGTGCAAAAGCTAAGATTTTTGACCTCTAATGCAAATCTTGCATTTCACCATAAACTACTAGGTGAAGTCTATGGTAGCCTCGTGTGAGTTTGGTAGTATATATTCAGTTCTTTCCAGAGGGTAGAACAGACAGGACTATTGCTCACCTTTGTCTTCAATAAGTAAAATGTTAATTATAGTTCTGGTAATTATAATTATTTTATATACAAATTCTAAAGACTGGTGGTTGTGAATTTGTGATTATCCATACCTGTCTAAGCAATTAGCATACAGAATTAAGGCTATGAGCTTTTAAGAAATTGCTTCCTGAAGCCCGGGGTTTTACCCCATCAGTCTGCATTGCCTACAATGTGGCTTAGTAAGGAGTATAACCAGAAAATCATGCCCTTTGCATCATGATTTATAATAGTCTAGCATTCAAAAGATATGATTTCCTAGACTTTTCCCATGTATTTCATCAATTTATATTTCTCTGTCAGCCTTGTATATTAAATTGAAGACACTGAAGAAGATATATGCCTTGGGAATGATCCCAACCACACAGATGGACCATACATCTCAACCTCTTAGAGCAAGAAATCTGGACAAAACCGTGACTAAAAGTGGGACAAAGGCCCCAAAATAGGGACAATTTTTAAATATTGCTCTTACAAACTTTGAAAGTTGATAGAATAACAGCTTTGCATTAGCATGAATTTTCTGAAGGGTATGAAGTCTGTAACTCAAATGTCTGCCATTATTTTTTAACATCAATCTTTAATGAGTTGGCATTAATTTGACAGAAAACTACAATTTTATGAAAAATGGACTGAAAATATAAGGCAAAAATATGGACATTATGTAAAAATCTGTACAGTTGAGAGGTACGACATGAACATGTTGAAGAATGAAGGAATAGCATTCAGTAGTCCACAAAAGTACACTGAAACACTGCTGTGATTTCGCCATCTGGTAAAGGCATACATGAGTGATCTTTAATACAGTGCCTAGAGATAGCTTCCAAACTGATGATGTCATCATTCACCTGTAGCAGTATAAGAGGTTTAATCTGCTTTGCCCTCTGCACTGATACGTACCCTTCTTCTTTTTATCTGTTGTGGGAGGTTGCTTCTGATCTGTTACGGGTGTCTTCAAGACTAAGTGAGTTGGCTCAGAGGGTATGTCTGGCAGCTGGCACAGGGAGTTAAGGCTTCAAGCTAAAGTTCCTGTGGTACACAGTTTGATTCCTCACTTGCCTACTACATGATCTCAAGCAAATCACTTGACCAAACAGTGCTTGAGGGCAACTGGGAATTTGGGCTAGGCTCCTCTATGGTCCCTGGCACTGTAAGCCTAGTAACCACCTGTGAACACAAAGAAGGAGAAAAGTCAAGGTAATTTTCATATGTTATGATTTCATTTTTTCCCTGTCTTCCTTTCTGGCAACTGTATTTTCCAGTCTATAATTCTTTTCTTCAGAATATGAATCTGTAAGATAATAAGACATATTATTTTAGATGACTTAATAAAGTCAATGTGAAATTCATGATTTCTGAATATTGTACAATGAGTGCTGAAATTCTGGATGTTTTTCATCCTCTCTTACTAACATGCATATATGAATTTTTGGTGGAGGGTGATATCAGTACTACAGCCCTTTTAAAACTTTTGATATTTGAGAAATCATATAGGATTTATTAATAATTTCTATTACAAATTATATACATTAAAAGCATTTTTCATGTTCATTAACCCTTAAATGTCTAACAAAATTGATCATGTAAATACCTGTAACTGCAAATACATTTAGTTGACCAGTTAAAATGAGAACTGAAGGTGATTTGACAGAAATCCAAATGTATTTAAATTGTATTCCGACAAACACCAATAGTAAATATATGTGAGATTCCACTTACCTCAAGTTGAAAGATGAGCAAATTGCTGTTGAAAAGACCAATGAGAAGTTGCTGAAGGTATCAGTGAATCAGTAGGTTTCACACTTGTCTTTGATGCTGAGATTAGAAGGCTGGAGGTGACATCAACATACCAGATACATGAATTCATCATCCAATACAGCAGCACTGGGAAAGGTACTCCATTCATAAATTGCCATTCTTTAGCTACAGTTTTGAGCCAAGATCCCTTGCGTCTACATTGATAGTAGTTTACATGAGTTTTAAAGATCCCATGGCACTTAACAAAAGAACAGGGTATGTACCTGCACCAGTGGCATAGAGGGATAAAGCCCTGACTACAGCCCAGGTGACCCAAGTTTGATTAGTGATTCAGGCAGTTGATGGTGCTGGCAGGGAGGATGGAAGTGACCATTCTTTAGGATGGTGGTTGTCACATGGCTCATGCTGTTGCTCGAATGACTAGGCCATGGCTGGAGAGCAGAAACCCATTGTGATGTGGACAGCCAGTGCCAGGGAAAATACGGGTGTGGACATCCAAGGAGGTGATGGTAGCCCCTGATGACAGATGTTGGAGAGTATGCATGCACAGATAAGGCAAACAATCAGACCCTATGGCGACACAAGTGCTCACAGCACTACAAGAGTTAAGATTAGACCAAAATTAAGAAAAGCTCTCAATGGCCAGTTTGAGCATAAAGTACCTTCAGAACTGCCTGCATGATACATCATAGTATCGGATCAAAGAGAGGCTTGGAATGATGCAGTCATGTAGAAGTTTTATTATGTTTGACCCTGGTATCATTTAGTAGAGAAAAAAAAAAAGATGTTTATAAAAGAGAAGCATAAACGGTTTAAGGACATGGAAGAAATAAACATTTTTCTATGGAGGTTAACATTGGGCAAATTGCCTGTAAAGGGGCAACTGAGATATGAGGAGCAAAATGAAAGATTATGTAAAATTTACAATAAAGAGGAAGCAATGGAGCATGCTTTAATAGAGTAGAAGAGGATGAATATGTGTTTGGAACATTTTCAAGAAGAATGCTTGTTTGACTGTTTTTAGTTACTGAAAAACTGTAGTAATGGACTGTATTTTACAAATCACTGTAATTGTTTTTCTTTGCATTCCTTTTTTGTTAAAGATTCTTGGTAAGAGCATGGGCTAGTTTTAACAATCAGAACGGTATAACACCATGTAACATTATCAAGGGTATCTAGCTATATTTCCTTGCTTATGGCATGATTTCATGACATGTCTTAGCCTGTAACTGAGTTTCAGAATGTATATATCTTTTTAAAGCAGCTAACAAACAAGACATTTCTGCTTACATAGCAAAGAATACATATAACAAATACATGAAACAGACTGTATTGCTGTTTCTTTTTGTTTCCTAAAAATAATGAAGAGAGAGACTAAGCCAATGAATGTGAAAATGTTTTTTTTCTCTTTATTGTTGTTACATTGTGAGTGATTTTAAGATTTAATTAAGTTCTTTGAAAAAAATACTGTTATTTAAAGCTTATAACAGTAAAGACTAATAAAGATTATTTTAGGTGTGTAATTAGTGGCTTCCATGAGTACTGAAATTATAACAACGTAATACAAATGTGTTGTTAAGTAATATTTGCTTGCTATTCTGTTGGCAGTTGTTATTACATGCATGAAATCTTAGACTAGTAATTCACATTAACATTGATAGACAACAGATATTTTGAGTCTGTGACTGTGGCTTCAGTATTTATAATACTGTCTGACTAAATGAATATTTATGCAGCTCAGTGACTTGCAGACCAAAAGCTAAGATAAGAGAGAAGATATTTTTCCCAAAGGAAAACAGTAATGAAATCATGGTTGTTCAGTTTACATATTGTGTTGGTTATCTGCAAGAACCATAGTTCAAAGTTTGATGCATTTCAGCAGACATGTTTTCCAAAGCATGGTTATTTATGCATTTATCTCTTTCCTTACAGCCATGAAACTAATATTTGTGGTTATGTTGTTTGAAAAAAGTGAAAGAAACATTTTATTAATGGTTGTGTTATCTCAAATAGAGGATGCAGCATGTGAGCACTCTGGTTCCATTTGGGAGTTAACCAAACACACCATATAGTTGAAAGTTCAAGTGAGAAGAAAAGGAAGCCAGCATGAATCTTCTGACTGCTCAAGTTACTGAGGAAAAAAAAAAAACAGGACCATATGCAAAAATATTCTCTTTATTGGTGTACTGGCATGCATATAAGGAAGTGACTGCTTAAAGACTTTGGTCCAGATGTTCCCAGAATGATCAGAAATCTAACTTTCAGAAATAAGGTTGCAGAAAGCTCACATAGTTGACATGTCATTCAGGGGAAATGGGACAAGAAGGCAAAGATGTATTTGTCATTGTGAAACATATTCTTTGAAGGACAGACAGCTGCAATGGTTATGGAGACTTGGGAAGGCCTGAAGTGTGCAGCTGTCCAAATTATTCTGAATATGATTATTCAGTAGCGACACTTAACAGGAGAGCTGCCTTTCTGCATGTGATTAAGATATGCAGGTAGAAGGGTGTATATTTTAAAGTACTGTGTCCTGTTATTATGCAGATTTTTTTTCTGCTGGGGGATTTGCACATCTGTGCATCATGAGAAAGCTTTGGCTGCCATATGAGCCCTCTTCAATCAAGGAGCAGAAAGTGCTGTGGTAACTGAAAATCTTCAGCTGGTATTTTGGGTTTACTATGAGAATACTGAAATTTATAATGAAATACATTTACTTTTTCAATTAAGTTGTGAGATGGTTTACTTATTAATGAGGACAGAATGTCACAAAATGGATGAACAAATTCATCAGATTCAACATGTACATTGAAAATCGAATGGGATGGCCATGTAGGAGCTAAGGTAAGTCTAGCTCCTACACTGGAATTCACTGTTTTGCAGGGGAGAAACTCCCCTGTACCCCCCTGTGGGGGTCTGCACCCCTTCTCCCTGCTAACTATATATTCCAACTCTGAGATCACACTAAAGTGAGGAAAGGGATGAATTTCCCAATCTACACTATACCGCGATCTCTACTCATAACATCGAGCACCTATCAGCGAATGCACAGTGGCATTTGCTGATAAGGACTCTTGCTCAATTAATGTTCAGCAACACGGAAATTGGTCAATGGCCATTTGACATTCCCAAGTTCACCGAACGTTAATTCTATCTTTTGATAGTAAACCGGTATTTTGTGGGTAGATGAACAGGCAGCTTCCACAAGAAAGGCTTTAGATTAAACAGACTTTTTCCATCTGTTTAAGAAGGCAGCAGTGTTTATGGAATGAGCCTGATAAATAAGAGAAAACATTCAGCAGGACAACATGCTTCAGACAAGGGACAGTAAGACCAGCAGGGATGTTTACTGGACGTGATGTAAATGTCAACCTTCTTAAGATATTATTTTAAATCAGCAGACCATAGTGACCTATTTTATAATCACTTATAAGTTTATCTTATTGGAACAGGCTTCCCATCCATGTGAAGCAAGACTCATCCCTAATTCAATTCAAACATAACATGGAACAACAGATGGGAAATTGCCAATTTACCCATGGATTGGCACCTATGTCCCAAATGGATGGGGCAACCTGTGAATGCTTGATGTGTACAAGCATGGGAGCCCACAGGATTTTTTGCAGGGGGGTGCAAACCCAAGCCCCACCCATGCAGCCCCACCACCTCTGCTGTCCCCGCCCACTCAGCCCCCACCCCCACCCGCACAGCCATTCCAGTGTCCCATTACTTGGCTATTTCTCCCCATTTTTCATAGACGCTGTTCAAATCTCTCAGTGTGCATATTGTTATATGCTTTACTTCTACAATGACTACAGATATTTGGATTTCATTTACAACTTTTATTTCAAATTTTATAGCACAAACACTGATAGACATTTATTAAACCTAAACAAAGCAATAGTCTTACAATGAAAACAGACTTAGCATTAAAACTTCTCTACCTTTGAAACCCACATTCACTGAAACAACATTGAAACCCGCATTCAAAGAAAATGCATCTGGCCAGTGGCAGGGTAAGTTTACCTTTGGGCTGTTTTCAAATCATAGGCTCCTTGCACACATTTTTAGAACCATTTAAAAGTTATTTGATTCACCTTCCTGACTGTATTAATTATTCTATATAATAATTGAATTATATCCCTTGTATAATACAGCACCACTTGTTAGAGCGTGTTTTAAATTTATAGTTCTGAACATTTTTCCTTTAAACAATGAAACAAATCATATGAACCGATAGTGACAACCTGCCCAATTCAGAACATTTCAACCATAAAGGGCCACTCTACTCAAACTTCTGTCATACAATCCACCAATATCAATTAATATGCAGAATCTTTGCAGAAGTAAAAGTCATCTGAATAATTCCACATTAAAGAGATCTGAAACCAGTGAAGAGGTTGTTGCTAGAAAACAACTTTATATTTCAGTATTTAATCTACAAATTCAATGCCCGCTGCTCTTGAAGAATAAATTGCCTACTTTATATTAAAAAATGGAAAGCTGGTATAATGCAATAGGGAATGGGTGGCAAGCTGAAAAACAAGTTCATAGTTATTAGGCATCTCATCCAAAGGAGGACATACTCAGGACTGTAGCACTCCACCTCCTTAAAATACAAATCTACATGTTGTGGGAGTAGAACCTATAGCCTTCTGTATCAAGATGCAAGTATGCTACCTGCTGTGCTGCTTTAAAAATTCTATACCACAATAGTGATACCATTTGCTAAACAAAACAGTTGCACATTTTAAGTAGGCTTAGCATGAGCAGCAGTAAGTTTCTCTTCCCTTGAAGCTCACAATTCCTTGAAAATACACTTGAAATTAAAATCCACCTGCTAACTCTGACTAGGGCATTTCATTCTCTCTCTCACACACACCTCAACCTCTTAGTGCAAGAAATCTGGACAAAGCCTAAAATAAATAGGAACAGATTATAAATATTGCTGTCATGAACTTAGAACATTGCTAGAATCTGCACCTGCTTCTGACAAAGTACCTTCTTGATGACACACAGGACAAATATATATTTGTGCAGTTACTCAAACCCAGATGACAGGTGCAGACCTCATCAATGATGTTTAATCAGGAGCCCACCTTTCCCTTTGTAGAAATGAAATATTTATTTTTGAGCATGTGCACAATTAAGGAATCAATGTGAGAAAAATCCACATAAAAAAATAGCAAGATGTGAGGTAGAAATCAGTCGACATATAGACATATATATGGGTGTATGGCAACAGATCGAAACATCTAAATATCTACAAAAATATCTAATGTACGAAATACCAACAGTTAAAAGCAATGTAAGCACAAAACATTAATAAAACCTAATCACATCTCAAACCAGTATTTGGTTGCACTCCCACTTCCCCTGCTAATTATATATACCATCTTCGAAGTGGTGCAACAGTGAGGCAAGGCCATATACCCTTCCCTGGTGTAACTTCAATTTTATAGATATTTTTTCTTTAGATATTTTTATGATATTTTGAACTTTAGATATTTTGTCAACATTTAAGCTGTTAATATCTAAACTTTCACTCTACCTTTCACATCTTATAATACATTGCAACGTTTCAAGTTAATAAAAGAAGCAAGCTAATACAGTTCTTAGTTTATGCAACCCACCCACTCTGCATCATGCTGTACTCCCAGATCCCCTACTACATTTAGCTGCTACATCTGTTAGAAAATATATAATTAGAAACATAAAAGGCAGCAATTAATGACATTTCTGTTTTGTCTACTTTGTAAAATGCATGGTATTTTAGGGCAAACATAATTTTATGAAAATCCAGAGGAAGAGTTTCTCTTAAGACATTAAAGTACAGAACAGCTCCCAGTGGGTAACTAATACTTTGCAAGAAGCATTATATGATATTGCTGTGCAGAATGTATCCCCATATCACCCCCCACATCTTATGCATCCTGTATTTCATTGCATCAAACCTGCAAAGTAGCTGGGTAGTTTGCTGCCTTTTCCTACCAGTCACATAGTGAAGAATGTTATCTGCCATCTTTTTTGTCAGCCTAGCTAGTCACAGCAAAATCAATCACTAGTGACATGTTCTACATGTTTGTAAGTAAGCAGAGGCAAGCCTGCATGAGGCCGTCTCCATTAAATGTATATAAAAAAAAAACTTCTGCAGTGTAAGGTTCTTCCTTTGCTTACCCTTTCAAATTTAAAGTATCTTTGTTATAATTCCAGCAGTCTGAAATTTCAGTGAAGTACTTAAAATGAACCTATAATGCTACATGTAATGAGAATAGTCCTCATGAAATTTAATTGTGTAGCTACCAGTTCAACAATGAATTCTTAGAATATTAAAGTAAAATTGATGAGATGTAACTGAAAAATCAGGAGAATGTAGTGTTTGCAAACTACAAAATCAAGTAAAAGTAGCTGACACAGCAGAGTTTCATACATTATTTTCTCCTGCATTTTACCAAGTTGTGTTTAATCTGTTTGTATTGCGTTAGCTCTTTGTTGTTTTTTTTTATTTATTTATGTATTTGTGTGTGTGCTTACATTTTTGTTGCAATATTTGTACCAGTTTGAGCTTAGGTCATTCTCGTAATTATTTGCTAGGAATCCAAAGCATTATTAAAAAAAAATAACAGAGGATTATGCCTGTGTCTTTGTCAACCTGCTTATTGTGTTTGATTCATGAACGTGAAGAAATTCACAACAGCAAAGCTCAAGAGTTGAATCTTGACATGCGTGACAAAAAACCTAAGCTGAGTTATGATCAGACACCCAGTCATTTGTTGCACATGGCACTTTACCTTCTGCCTAGTACTGCAATAGTTAGAGCGCTAAGCATTTTTCTGCTTTGAAAGCTGTAACATCACCACAGAATAGTAGTGCACAGTGCAAACAGCTTTAAAAGCTATAAACCCTTTAAACATTTCATTCAAGGTGTGAATTAAATATTTATCAGTTCTTAAAGCTACTTGTGCTTTCTGCTGCATGCCCTAACATGAACTAGAGCTCAACATCAATGGAGGGGCACTAAAGATATTTTGTTAAACACCTTTATGTTGTCATAAAGGTGCTTAACAAGCCATTCTTTCACTTAGTTTGGGCTGGTAATTGCAGCACTGGATGTGCTACTCATTTCTTAATACTGCCTTACACATATGTTTTTGATTAATCTGTAGCTGCTAAGCATGTAAAAGGACATAAATATATCATTGAATTTCCAGGTATCATGAAATATGAGATTATTATAGCAGAAGTTAATAACAGTACATTAATTATGTCATGACAGCACTATCTGGCATTCAAAGTGGAAAAGTTTTCTCAGCTGAAATCTAATGGTTGGGTTATTTGTCAGAAGGGACCATTCAGTGAAAAAAAGCAAATATCTTCTAATGGAGCAGCGTTAATTTCAGTATTGTGATTGTCATAGCCATTCACTGCCTTCATGTGTATTAATCAGGAAAGCAGGTTTCTTGCATAACATAAGAAAATATTAATTGTTGTCACTAATGCTGCCTTTAAATGAATCATGTAGCTGCTGTTCTAGAATTTATGGAAGCATCTTTAAATATCAGTAACTTCACTGACCTAAAATGCAGGAAACCTGCATGTGATAAGAGCATGTACGCAATAACAGTAACTTACTTTGTTTCTTCCACAAAAAGACTATATATTTTTGTGAGTGTGTTTTTCATATTTTTTTTGAAGAGGTATAAAAATTGCAATAAGGGTAATAAAAACCTTCCTTTTAAATATTTATCCTCACAAGTGAAGAGTGGCAAGGCCTATCAGATTTAACACACTCTGGTGAGTTGCACATCTCACTCCAGGCTAACAGATGCTGTATCTCTTGTTGGTTAACAACCACGTCAGTTACCACTGGTTAAATGGTAATGTTTCCTAATATTCATAAACCTTAGAAAATAGAGGATTTTGCTAAGCAGATATTTTTTCCATTACTTTACAAGGGTGTTCAGTAATCTCAATATATGCATATCCAGAATGGAGGACTGTCGAAGATTGCTTACTAAATTATGAACAAATGGCCATGACATTACCCCTAATTCATACATAAATTTGGCTTCAGGCAGGAATGGTACTTTCAGGAGCAAATCAGTTGAGGTATGAGTCTATCTTACTTGTAATGGAGTCACAGTTTATTACGCTGTGTTTGCAGCTGACATTAATTCCATTAACGCCTTTTGAATCTGGATTGGTTTTGTTTTGGCACCATATATTTTTTATTGACACAATGGAAGCTGTTGCTTCTTGATTTCTAATCTGCACAGCACTTCTAGTCTCCTGTAATCTGGCCCTATGATTCCTCAAGGAACCTTGTAAATATACGTAATGAACTTGTTTTGGCAAAAATCTAGATTTTGTGATGACTTTTCTCAGATGCACCTGCCACACTTCACTAGACAGCATGTGCTAGTTAAAACACACAGCCTTGATGTGCTATGAAAAAAAGCAGGATCCACTCAAGATGATCTTCATAGAGGTGTTCATATATCTAAACACATATCATTCTGACCACAAAGTATAGAAGTAACCAGTATAATGGACTTAAGTACTTCCCTTTCTACTGTGTAATAAATTCTCAGTACAGGCGGCTGTGTTATTTAAAATTCAGAAACTAACTCTTGATAATGAAATTAAACAGCCTGCTTAAATGAAACGGTGCACAGGACAGCTCTGCATAAGAAACGTCTGCATTTAGAAATGAAATGAAAGCTTACACCCCTTAAATGAAATGGAGCACAGCTCTGCATAAGGAAATGAAACGGAGCACAGCTCAGTCTGCAATTGCATATGGAAATTAAATAAAATGGAGCTTACCAACCCATGGGAGTTGACTTAGTGTGGCTACCACTACCAGGAACTGATGCGATCGTTTTTTTTTTCCTCTCACTTTTGTGATTTAAATTACGTAGCGTGTGGCACATGCATGAGTCAGGTCTTGCAGCTGTAAAAGTGGAAGGGTGCTTCCCTCCTCCTTGCCCTATGGTTCCAGCACCTAAAATGGGATGCAAAGGGCATTCTTAAACAGGAATGCCCTTTCTTTAAAAAAAAAAAAAAAAAATTTTTTTTTAAATTAAAATAAAATTAATTTCTCGGCCAGCTGATTCCAAGGGGGGGCAAGTGCACCCCCTTGCACCTGCCTGTGGGTGCCTTTGTCTGCAACCCACAATTGGCCAATGAAAGCACTTGAATAATACAGCTAACAGGTGATCTCGGAGCTGAAGATGGGAGGACATGTAAAATAGAATTAAAAGCCAACAGCACAAAATAAAGGTGAACTGATATATAAATCAGTACTATGGGAGTCTTGCAATTCAGAATGGGCCCTGCAAATATAATACAGCTGGCAGGAAGCTGCAGAGCTGTAAATATAAGGAGATGCAAGTAAAAATTTATTACAAAAAAGGCAACCAGAATAAAGGCAACCATCCACAAATCACCAATAATGTGTCTAACACTCACAGTGGCTAAATCTAAGCCATGAGCAAGTAAGCTGGCATCTGGAATGAATCATAAACAGTGAATCTGACAGGCAGCAGTAGCATCACACCACTAGAAGGTATAGAAACACCCTTCAGTCTGCGTTTCCCCACAAACTCTGCACCTTTTGAGTAAACATGGGAATTTAAACTGACAAAATGCTAGGGGTTGCCATTGCTCGGATACATCACCATGTGCTGGAGGCTGATGGTGGTGAGGAGAATAATACAGCCAACCGCTGCAGACCCAAGAGGAGGAGGAGAGTGTTTAGACCCAGGGTGACCTATCAGGGGCTACATGACCTAGAGATTGTAGAGGGTTACAGGGAGAACAGGGATATATGTCAGCAAATTATGGAGCTGTGCCGGCATCGCCTCACATCCAGAACAAACAGAGGAGAACCCATCTCAGTGGATACTAAGATATGTGTAGCCTTAAGAATATTAGCTACAGGTACTATCCAAACACCTACTGGGGATATCATGGGGGTGTCACAGGCATCTGCATCCAGAGTAATCCATAAGTTCCTAGATGCCATGCTACCACATGTTCGTGAACACATCCACTTCCCTAACACCTGTGAGGAATTCACCAGCAATATGTGTCTCCTCCACCATGTAGCTGAATACCTGCAGGTACTGGGTGCCATAGACCACACGCACATCCACATCAAAGCACCACCCGGTGAGTGGGGTAGGGCCTACATCAACCACAAGTGCTTGCCTCTCATCAACTGCCAGGTTGTGGCGATGCCCAGGGCGTTATCATGCAAGTGTGTGCTGGCAGCCCTGGACGCTATCATGACTCCCACATCTGGAATTCCTCATGGGTGTATCAGGGGTTTGCCAGGGGGACATCCCAGCTGGCCATCTAGTGGGAGATGCTGGCTATGTACTGGAGCTGTGGCTGATGACACCCATCAGAAATGCGCACACACCAAACACGTGTGTGTGTTTGGGATGCTCAAGTCACAGTTCCGCTGCCTTGACATATCCGGTGGAGCCTTGCAGTACTCTCCAGCAATATGTGGACAAATGTTCACAGTATGTGCCCTGCTACAAAGTATGATCCTGCGGAAACAGCTGCAGCAGGAACAACACGGGGAGGGGACACACAGCCCACCATCATTGCCAAGGTCACCACAGGCACAGACAGACTTGGAGGAGGAACTCCCTGAGCCTGCTCCTAGAGGCAGACAGAGGCATGCCCAGTATGCCTATGCCTTGGCAAAGAGGCAACACATAGCACACACACTGACACTGTAGGGACCCAGGGACTGATACCTCTCTCTGACTCGCACATACAGTAGTAGGGATGCCAAACATGACACTACCTGTACTTTACCATGTATAGGGAGTGTACTGTGTGCATCCCACATAGTCAGCCCTCCAGCACCATCCTCAATACCAGCCCAGGCGCAAGGTATGCCACCCTTACTATCAATTACTGAATGGAGTACTATATTCCGATGGTCATATCTGTGCTATGGATGCAAGCATGCAAGGGAATCGGTTGGACAAATGGGATAGCAGCAGATAGCTGACAGCTATATGGGACAGCATGAAATCCATAACCAATACTGGTGTCCCCATACTAGGCAGTAGTAATCAGGGTGACAACTCCCACTGCAGTACATGTGGTGGCTCGACTAACTGTGAGTGTCCACAGGTCACACACGTTGATGTCAATGAGCATTCCCATTCCCACTCCCCAGCCTCACACAGCAGGACAGGTGTAGATGAATGGAAATAAAGGTTGGGTAATGCTCCACAATGCTGGCAATGGTGAACAGCCCCCCTACAGACCTACACAGACATATCACAACAGGTCTGGCAGTTGCAGTATAGTTCTGAAGAGTAGATGTCTAAAACTGATATGTATGCCATTACAATCTAACTTGAGTACTCCACTGATATGCCTCCAATCAGCAAGATAGGGCACAATACAAAACTAAATGGAAGCAAACAGAGTTATAACTGAAATACCAGTGCAGTCAGTGCAAATGTGGAAGTTGTCAGGTGTGCCCCCCAACCCCATGTATAAATGGCAGTAACATGCACGTTTGTAGAGTAATATCAGTGGAGCACAGATTGCCTGAGCTGTCCCAATCAACATGATAATTGGTGTATGTCCACTATATGCAGGAGTCAGTGTGCCAATCTCTTGTGAGTGTTTAATATTGTCTGGAAGTGGACAGCATGTAGGCCCGGATGTTGTGTCTCAGTGGCCTAGGTACAGTACTGTGTTTGACAGGGCCATGTTCCAACAACTGTAGTGCCAATCAATCTGCTTCTCAGCTACACCTGTGTTACTAGTTGTACACACCCACTATCCAGATGTCAATATGTGCTATTGTCAGAAAGCCGGACAGGCTCTAAACAGGGGTCCATACATAGAAACAGTACACAGATGGAAGAACTCTACACAGTGCCTAGAAAGTAACTATGAACTGCACACACCTTTGGAATTAAATAAAGAGTTTAGCATCACAATAGTTTTCTGTCTAATATGGAATACTGGTTGCCTGCACAATCACTGGCAGCCCACATAAACCACAGTTATAAAGTAATGACACACTGCTGATGTCCACATACAAGGCAGGAAAAGGAGAAGGTCCCAGTCATATCTGTGAGTCAGGTGCCATAAGCTTCCATATCACACATGCACTCAGTCCACTACCTCCCACAACAGCCACAGGTATGTCATCAGTCATATCCTTGCTGTTGGGAATGATGTCAGAATCAGCACATGTCTTTTATTGAATACAGACAGGATGCAGCATGCTGATATGGCATCCCATGCAGATGTGTCCCTATCCGTAGGCAGCACCCTGCACACATCCAGACTAATGCATCACTATGAACTAGAAGGATTGCCAGGAACACCTCACCCACTTGCCCATGTCACCCCAAGGAAATCCACTGGCTTGCAGCCTAGTAACATATGAGTGACAAAATGCAGTGGCCTACATCACTATCATGTGGCCTACAGGCCTCTGTCAAATGCCCATGGCTCACCCATAGTGCCATCATATGCTTCACCCATAGTGCCATCATACAGAATCTCAGAAGATCCTAACTAACAACATAACACATAAAGCAGAAAACAAATGCAAGGCCATGCTGACAAATGCCAGTAGCATGCCTCTACATGTCCTAGTGCAAGAATTGTGGACCAAGATATAAATACTGGTGTGTTAAAGGTCAAACTATAAAAATACATCTGAGATATTGCTACCATACTGTTGGGAAAAGGTTAGAATTACAGGGGGGGCATAAATGCATGGATAGCATGGAGTGTGTGAAGTCTGAAACTCAAATGTCTGCTCATATGTCCCCCTGACTGCAAACTCATGAATGCATAACTACAAACCTGCTTGTAAACCACAATGTGAAGGAAAATCCACCAGATATATGAGTCCTGCCTTTGGATAACCTGGCCATATCTGTACAGCTGAGAGTTATGCCCACATCAGGATATGGCCATTCAGTTAAGTTGAGAAATGCACAAGAGGGGGATCCCAGCCAGCTTAGCACCAAGGTGCTGGACCATTTACACAGACCCATCACTCAATTGTTTGTAGCCACCCCTCCACAATGGCAGGATTGTGCCACAATGTTTAGTCTTCACCTCACAATATTGGTCTCTGCTGCATTACTCTTGTATTTCCCTGGTAAACAAATGTGAGCAAACAATGATATCTGTCAGTAGTTGATGACACAATACATTACACTGTAAAAGAGTACATATGTCCAAAAGTCTATGCTAAAACAGACCATGTTACACAAGCAAGACAGACAGTAATAGGAAACATAGTTACACACAGTATCCCCCATGTTTGGACCAATTGTGTCTCCATATTGGCAACCTATCTAAAGATATCCTGAAAAAAAAGCTTGCTAGGTGTAGCTGTAGCATGCAAAACTATGGACTGAAGTACAAATCTCCCTGGAATGGATTCCCACAAGCAATATAGAAGGTCATATTGGGCATGCTCCCGCACTTAGAGAATGGATCCCTACACACAATACAGAAGCTCATACTGGGCATACCCCTACACTTTGAGAATGGATCCCCACACTCAACAAAGAAGGTCATACTGGGCACGCTCCTACACAGGTATGTCATCAGTCATATCCTTGCTGTTGGGAATGATGTCAGAATCAGCACATGTCTTTTATTGAATACAGACAGGATGCAGCATGCTGATATGGCATCCCATGCAGATGTGTCCCTATCCGTAGGCAGCACCCTGCACACATCCAGACTAATGCATCACTATGAACTAGAAGGATTGCCAGGAACACCTCACCCACTTGCCCATGTCACCCCAAGGAAATCCACTGGCTTGAAGCCTAGTAACATATGAGTGACAAAATGCAGTGGCCTACATCACTATCATGTGGCCTACAGGCCTCTGTCAAATGCCCATGGCTCACCCATAGTGCCATCATATGCTTCACCCATAGTGCCATCATACAGAATCTCAGAAGATCCTAACTAACAACATAACACATAAAGCAGAAAACAAATGCAAGGCCATGCTGACAAATGCCAGTAGCATGCCTCTACATGTCCTAGTGCAAGAATTGTGGACCAAGATATAAATACTGGTGTGTTAAAGGTCAAACTATAAAAATACATCTGAGATATTGCTACCATACTGTTGGGAAAAGGTTAGAATTACAGGGGGGGCATAAATGCATGGATAGCATGGAGTGTGTGAAGTCTGAAACTCAAATGTCTGCTCATATGTCCCCCTGACTGCAAACTCATGAATGCATAACTACAAACCTGCTTGTAAACCACAATGTGAAGGAAAATCCACCAGATATATGAGTCCTGCCTTTGGATAACCTGGCCAAATCTGTACAGCTGAGAGTTATGCCCACATCAGGATATGGCCATTCAGTTAAGTTGAGAAATGCACAAGAGGGGGATCCCAGCCAGCTTAGCACCAAGGTGCTGGACCATTTACACAGACCCATCACTCAATTGTTTGTAGCCACCCCTCCACAATGGCAGGATTGTGCCACAATGTTTAGTCTTCACCTCACAATATTGGTCTCTGCTGCATTACTCTTGTATTTCCCTGGTAAACAAATGTGAGCAAACAATGATATCTGTCAGTAGTTGATGACACAATACATTACACTGTAAAAGAGTACATATGTCCAAAAGTCTATGCTAAAACAGACCATGTTACACAAGCAAGACAGACAGTAATAGGAAACATAGTTACACACAGTATCCCCCATGTTTGGACCAATTGTGTCTCCATATTGGCAACCTATCTAAAGATATCCTGAAAAAAAAGCTTGCTAGGTGTAGCTGTAGCATGCAAAACTATGGACTGAAGTACAAATCTCCCTGGAATGGATTCCCACAAGCAATATAGAAGGTCATATTGGGCATGCTCCCGCACTTAGAGAATGGATCCCTACACACAATACAGAAGCTCATACTGGGCATACCCCTACACTTTGAGAATGGATCCCCACACTCAACAAAGAAGGTCATACTGGGCACGCTCCTACACTTACAGAAATAAAGCCCATGTCTGACACCACAATGGACCATAGATATCTGTTATCTGCAGATGTCTGTACACACACAACAAAATGTAAACTGATTGGTCTTCACACACACACACACACACACACACACACACACACACACACACACACACACACACACACACACACACACACACACACACACACACATTGGACAGGAACACCCACAGCCAGCTGTATGTGGCAGATATGTGGTAAATCTCCATCTGTTTTGTGTGATACACACACATATCTAAGGTCAACATACTACAATAATTCAAACATACACACACATACACATGGGGGAGAGAGAGGGACAGACAGTGAGAGAGACAGTACCATTATGAAGACTTTCCCACCCAGTACACATCCCATAGTTCCACTCTATACTATTTGCTGATGTATGTCACCTTAGATGTACCTTCAGACAAGCCTCAAATCTGTAAGCTCAACAGTGCATGTGGTAAATCCATAACTTGCCAAAGCAAATAAGTAGATAAGTAGGGTTTCTAATCTCAGTCCTGGCAAGTGTGTGTTTGAAGGAATTGCTGTTTTACTCCATCCCCACCCAGTACACATCACATTACCTAATATCAGAACATGTGCTGCAGTCAGTCACTGTACAAATTCCTTTTGTTAGCCCTCAGCCCTATAGGCTCTGTTGTGCTTCTGATAACTGTGTAACAGTAGAGTACCAATAACTATTTATGTACAAATCCTAATCACAGTCCTGTCAAACAGAAAGGTGTGTCTGTGTGTGTGTTCGTAGGTGAATGATTTTGAGGCCATTCTCACTCACTCCTTTTTACATTCCTTCTGCTATCACTGCCTCTGATGTCACTCACCATTAAGGATACTTTTGGACAGCTCTTACATATGTAATTTTTGTGGTATGTCTGATAAATGCTTAGTTAGGTAGGAGTTCTAATCTCAGTCCTGGTAAATGTAAAAGTGTTTGTCTGAGAATGTCTGTAGTTATAGAGACATGATTTTGAGCCCATTGGCACTTACCACATGTCCCTTTCCCCTCCTTTATCACTGCTGCTGATGTCACTCACCTTTAAAGATACCTTTGGATAGGTCTCAAATATGTAAGCTTTGTGGTGATAAATGCATAATACTATAGTGCAGTAAACTAGTTAGGTAGGGGTTTGAAGCTCGGTCCTGGCAAGTGTGTGTGTGTGTGTGTGTGTGTGTGTGTGTGTGTGTGTGTGTGTGTGTGTGTGTGTGTGTGTGTGTGTGTGTGTGTGTGTGTGAGTGTGTGTGTGTGTGTGTGTGTGCCATTAACATTGTGATTCATATCCATTGGGGGGTGGGTTTTGCTACACTTTTGAGTGGTCCACCCAGCAAACTACCAAATGTCCACTGTACAGGGCCCATGTTTGTGGTAGCTGTGGACATTCTTCAGTCCTGTAATCTGTTTGTTATGTGATATTACTATAGCACAATATGGAGTCCAAAATAGGATATGTGGCCCTTGTAGTCCTGTGATACAATTCCACACACAGGAATCATAGGCAAACACACTCATCTGTTCATTAATGCCTATGTCGCCAAGTGGTCTGCAAACAGGCTCACAGATGGATCTCACAGTGTGAAAGCAGTGGACTACATGTCAGACTGCAAAACAGTCATAAGTGGTGTCAGACAGCCAAACAGTCATGTGTGGAGTACCAAAGGTTCTTGTCCTGTGTCCAGTCTTGTTTGTTGTGTGTTGTTTTGATATCCAGCCCAACAGGAATGAACTGTGGTTAACAATGTTTGCAGACAATTGCAAATTTGGGGGTCTGTTTCAACATCCCCATATTATGTTAACATCCTGCATAAAGTTGCCAATGACACCTCCACCTGTTATCAGAACACTGGCCTTAGTCACAATGTCAAGAAATGTGTCCCAGTCTCCTGTTGAATCAATGTGTTGTCCACAAATGACCACATTGGTGGTAGTCCAATGGAGACAGATGTCCTTATAGGAGGTCTGTGAATACAGCTTGACAGCAACCTCTCTTCTGACCACCACACTGCCACTGTGGACAGAAAGTCATTCCATGTGGCACATTGCATAACTAAGGGTGTGTCATCCAGGAATGAAGAGGTCAATGTATCCCTCTATTCCCCACTCATTAGGCCAATCAGCAGGTCCAGTGGCCCATTTGCCATGTAACTCAGTAGACACCTTCAACAACTGGGTAGGATGCAACTGTACCTGACATGTATGACCCTAGGCATGAAACAACTGTCTGATATGGAAAGAGCCCAAAACCTTTGGGTGTTCCCGGTCACATCTTGGCTACTTACAAGCAATCCCTGCTTGACTGCCAATGCCATGTCTGCCCAGCTGTGTTACAAGTGCCACAGCTAGGAAACCACAATCTGTATGCACCACATGCCATGGATACCTCAACCGCATTGCCACATTCAACAGAAAATGCTTGGGGACAGGTCCATAACCCAGACAATGGCCATGTTATGCAATATATGTTGCATACATGTCAATCAAAGCATCTCACTGGCCCTCTTCAAGAGAAATACAGATGAGTGGATGGTGACTATAACTGTCACCCTGGGGATCACTCAAGTGGCAGTAGTTGATAGATGGCATGCTGACAAATATCAGGTGCCATGATACCAGTGTACTCACATGCCCTACTCTTCTCATATCTCCATGGACATTAGCCTGGTGCACACCCAGGGACACCTGCACCAATGGACCTCAGTACTGACAAATGTGTCTGTGTGCATTACTGAGCATAACAGTGTTGGTGAGTTTGCAAACTTGTAGTTGAAAATACTTTGAGGACCTTCTCACCCACTACACCCCCCTCAGTGCTATACTTAGAAAGGGCTGCTGCTGCCCTGCACTGTAAAGGTACCTTGTGACACACTTCACCCTATGGTCTACCTTGAGCTTGCAATACCAGCATAACACTGTTCTACCAATAAGTAGACAGGTATGGTTTACCCTCTGTGTCCTGGCATATGTAAGTGTGTGTGTGAGTGTGTGTGTGTGTGTGTGTGTGTGTGTGTGTGTGTGTGTGTGTGTGTGTGTGTGTGTGTGTGTGTATGTGTGTGTGTGAGTGTGTGTTTGCAAGTGTGTATGAGTGTGCATATTTGTAGGAGACAGCATTCTGTGGCCCCATTCTCCAAATACATTGTGCAGTGCCAAACATTACAAGAGATGGTGATGTTGCTCACCTTAGGAGAGCCATGGGACAATCTTCACCCTACTACTTCTGTAGCACATGCAATAAATGCATATCAGTGTAATAGCAATAATTACACAGGCAAGCAAAGGTTTGCATGTAATTCCTGGTAAATGTGTGATTGTGGGTTTGTCATAGCATTATCATGGGTATGAGTGAGTACTATATGCAATGTGGGTGGGGTGCTGGGTATAATATGTTTACACCATGGTAACCCCAGTACATGTCCCAAGGTCCACTGTATGAGGACTACTGTCACCATCGACCATACAGGTAACTGATGACATGCTTCAGCCCGATAAGGCATGTGCTGTGTGCCAAAACTCATTAACAGTATGGACTGAATGATGAGATAGGCAGGGCTGCTAATTGCAGGTATGGCAAATGTGTCTATGGCTATATCTGTGTTGGTCTGTGTCTATATTTCTGTAGCTAATAGTATTTCCTGGCCATTCTAATCCAGGACATCTCCCATTGCCATACTGTGCAAGGCCAGTGGATGTCGTTCACCTTAGAGGGACTGTGGAGCACACTTCACCCTAATTTCTCCATGACATGTGCAATAAATGCAGAGCACTTGAATAGCAAGACCTAGGTAGGTAGTGTTTCTAATTTCAGTTGTGCTAAGTGTGTATGTTTGTGTGTGTGTAAGATCAGTATTCTGACTGTGCGTGTTTGAGTGGCAAATGTGGCCAAGGTTTACATTTTTACACCATTGTACTCCCAGCACATGTGCTGTCCTACATCCACATGGCTGATGCCTAACTCCCACCACATGCTGTGATACAGTCATCCCACAGTTGATGATTGCCACCATCTCACCCAACCGTCTATCTCTGACCTCAGCATAATAATGGTGGGCATCACCAAGATCAAGGATATTGCCACACATAGCATGAAGAATTGCATTTTTGACCCTGAGAATATGTCCAGTGTTAGATCTGACATATGCCTCTGCCTCCATGACAGTCCAAAACATGTATCTGGTGACACCTGCTCTGGCACTTGTGGCAGGGCCATGATGAGCAGCAGTCCACTTATGTGCACCCCTGTCCATCCACATGCATGGAATCTGCTAGTTCTCTAGCTATGGAAGTTGTATACACACTATATAGTTCTCATAGATTTACACGACAAACATGTATCATACTCATGATGATTCACAGGTAGCATATGGATATGTACAATATCCCCTGTAGCTGGCCTAGCAGTGGCACAGTCAGTAGTGTTTGACAGACACCCCAGTGTTTGTTATATATGCGCTGTCATTTCCCGGGGTGAGTTAGGGTCCTGAGCTGTGTTCCGTGTCACAGCAGAAAGAGGCAGATGCTATGGCCATAGGTGCTGTTTAGCAGGTCATCACTACAGCAAGTCTCGCTCAGAAATAAATCTGTCAATATCCTATTTCCCATTATTAGAAAACACATACTACATTCACTAATATGCTGACTTGTTTCACATACCTTTTTATTATTTCACACTGCACTGGGTTGTATCAGCAGGTTGCCCAATGTCTTTCTGTTTCCCAATGTGGAGTACTGGTAGACATATGTTTAGAATAGGTATCTGCATGCCCTTTGTAAGTAATGGTCTTGACTAGGTGATGGCCTGTGCACCAACTGGTGTTCCCCACTTGCTAATTGCATGGAGAGCAGCTGGGTAGTTCTTTCAATAGCCAATGTCATGGCAACACACTCCTATAATTGAGTACTTAATGTGGGCATTGTCCCTTTGCCTTGGCTGTGAGGAACACATCCTGGAGGTCTATGGCTACTGAGTGTTACATAGAGCAGGTGGGAATAACTCTTATAACAAGACTTGTAGAGACAGGCCAACTAAATGGTGGAGAAGGTTACAGACTTAAGGACCAAATGTGAGTATTGTTGTTATATGGTGTGCATACTGCTAGTTTTACAGGCTTTGTGTGTACATGCTCCTTCTGCATGGATGCCAGTCTAACAAAGTTATGTGTCTGCATAGCTCTGAACTGTAGGCCTATCCACATAATGGAGAACATGAGTCCCAGACTTATGATATTTGTCTCAAAATATGTTAGCAGTAACAGTATTTGTACAACAACTTCCTCAGCTTATCTACTCACATTATTTAGATATCTCTGTATTGTCATGCCTTTGTCCACCCACTTTGTTTGGCTTTTCCAGATTCATTGCACTAAAGGGCTCAGAGCATACCTCTCCACTGCCAGGCTGTTTGCCGCATGTCCAGGTGTATAGCCCATACATTGGTTCAGTTCCGCAGTTTATTTGTATTTGTCTGCTAAATCATTGTTATGGTCCCAGGATTTATGTCAGTAAATAAATGACATGACATTTCAGTTCCCATCATCATATCCTTCCATGACTGTCTGCTGATACACACAATGTTGCTGTAGTATGTCTTCATTTGTAACACAGATTTTTGAAATATGTCCGTATATGTGGACCATTCCCTCCCACCCTTTTACAGTCTTTTCACATGTTCCTTGCACTAACAGGTTGAGAGGGATGGTTCTGAGATATAACCGCACTGTATGTTATATACATACATACACACACACACACACACATATATATATATATTTTTCCATTCCTTTATAGTTAATATGTGTATATCTATATTATGACTGTATGTTTTCATATATATGTTTCATCAGCTATATATATATATATATATATATATATATATATATATATATATATATATATATATATATGGGTCTATGACATTTCACTGAATGCACATTTCACTGAAACTCAAATGACTGAACACAAATCACTAAAAGCACAATTCACTGAAAACTCAATTCACTGAAACACATTTCACTGAAAGTTAAGTTATATATAGCTTTTCCCCACTGTAGTGCGACCCTGGAGTTAGTATATATAGTATTTTTTATATAGAAATCACTTTTTACATAGAAACTATTGTTTATATATATAAAAACCATTATTTAACATTGTATAGTTTTTCAGTAAACACACTTTTTTGTATTTTAAGACAGCTGTCTTAATTGTTACTGAGTTAATTAATCAATTGATGTGTTTGGACAGTGTTATCTATTTAAAGTAGCTGCTGTAACAACTCTTCACTCTGATGAAACCCGTGATGTGAACGGGTGAAAGTGCTAAGTGAAGGAATATTTGGTTCTATTGTTTTTAATTAATAAATAGTTACGAGAAGTTCTGGTTGCGATCCGCTTTTTATTGTTTAAGTTATATATAGCTTTTCCCCACTGTAGTGCGACCCTGGAGTTAGTATATATAGTAAGGGAGGGTGGGGGAGCACCGCCCCCCCATATCAGGGGGTGTGGGGAGATGTAGCCCCCCACATATTTTAAGTACATATTATGTTTGGAAAAGAGTAATATATTGGAATTGCAAGTATCTATGTATATCGTTCAAAATATTTTAAATATGTGGGGGGCTATGCCCCCACACACCCCCTTACTATATATACTAACTCCAGGGTTGCACTACAGTGGGGAAAAGTCCATATATAACTTTCTGTGAAATGTGTTTTAGTGAATTGAGTTTTCAGTGAATTGAGCTTTCAGTGAAAAGTGCACACTAATTTGAGTTTCAGTGAAATGTGCATTCAGTGAAATGTCCTAGACCCATATCTATATATATATATATATATATATATATATATATATATATGTGTGTGTGTGTGTGTGTGTGTGTGTGTGTGTGTGTGTGTGAGTGTGTGTGTGTGTGTGTGTGTGTGTGTGTGTGTGTGTGTGTGTGTGTGTGTGTGTGTATGTCTATATATGACACACATAGGTTCCCATGAAGCTTTCTCCCCAATGTTGTATGCCTCTATTGCATGATATGTTTGAAAAGTGCAACATTAGTTTCTACAGGTCTGCTGGGGTAGTGGTGCATTCTTCTCCCTATAATGTTTAGGGTTATAGGTTCAGCACTTGGGACTGCTGTTTTTATTAATGTTAAATGACCTGAATGCAGGATATGTTCGTTAAAGCACGACAATTTCTTAAAGCTTAAATGGTGTAGTGGTATGTTGCTGTAGTTGCGGAGGGCACCAACCTGGATTTGACCCTTGCCAGGGATGACTATTTTGTTGCTGGGCAGAACAGTGTTATGGAAGGACTAGTATAAGCAATGGCATTTAAAAACTTTTTTACTATTAATATTTTATTGACATTCAATGCTGCTAGCCGTTGTGGGTGTATGTGTGTGTGTAAACTATCAAAGTACAAAACAGCTTGAGGGTAAGGTTGGGTGCAAAAGAAGAAAATAAACTGAAAGAAATATAATTGCACTCAACTTACACAACCAAAAACTTTAATAGGGAAAAACAAAAAAACACAGAGTAAGCGCTTTCGCAACCACAAACTGTTGCTTCATCAGACAACTGAAAACTCAGATGTAACATCATTATATACACTATTAATTACATCATTAATTGGTCAGCTGATGTAATCAAATGATAACATAGTAAAACTTTTTAAAGAAACATTATTAACAAATTAAAATCCATAGTGTAACAATATGCATAAAAAATCTAAAAACATTTAAATACACTCTTTAGTTAAATGAGCTAAAAGAATCAGTGTTTGAGGCATCTTAGTTTTAAAAAATGTTTTACAAAGAAGGCACCATTCAGGCCCGGAAATCTCTTTGCATTTAGTAGGAGAATCTATTTTTGTTCAGCTGCCTTAGTGATGCTATCAAAGTCTCCTCCTCAAGGATTAGCATCTATAACTTGAATAACAAAGAACCTGAAGGTATGTGAGGGATCTGTTTGCATGACATGACTTTCTAATGCATAATTCTTCTAATTTCTAATACCCCTGATGTGTTCCAGTATGCTGTCCTTCAATAACCTATTAGTTTCCCCTACATAAAACACATGACATTGCTTATAATGGGCAAAATAAACTATATTAGTAGTTCTACAGTCAGCATAGTAGTTGACTCTAATGGTAAACTTCTTAGAAGGATGTGTGTAAACTACACTAGAGTAGATATACTGACATGCAGAACAATGTCTGCAAGGAAAAGTGCCTGTTCTCATGGATTCACACAACCTACGTATAGTGATTTTATTGCAGAGATGTTGTTTAAGTGATTTGTTATTTCTTTTTTTTTTCAAATATTTTTTTTATTTTCAATTAAAATAAAATTTACATAATATTTTTAAACATCATTTTAAACAACTATATACAATATTTACAATAGCCTGACTTTCAGTTATATACACTGTATGTTATTAAATATAGAATTAACAGATCAGTTATCAGAGATACAATATTGATTATTGCAGAGTGCCCAACAAAGATATAACTTTCTTCCAAGGATTATTTACCAATGGCCTGGGATAGATTCATAGTTCTTTGATTTTTATTTCCTTCAATGCAGTTGTCTTCAGTAAAGTGTAGAAGTCTTCCAAGGTCGGGGGTGTATTTGAATTCCACCTTCTGGTTACTCATTTCCTAGATATTATAAGTATTGTCCATAACAAATGCATATTTGTCTTATTCAGATAGGGACCTTCATTTACATTTAGAATTATCAATTATTTAGTTAAGGTAAAGGATTCATTAAATAAAGCTTGTAAAAAATGATTGATTCCATTCCAGTATGATTTAATTTTATTGCATTCATAAAAAATATGAATCCAGTCTGCTTTATTTGACTTTTCACACCTCCAGCAAAAACCATTTGTAGTAGTACTGATCTTTTTATTCTATCTGGTGTTAAAAATGCTCTATGTAAGTATTTCCAGTTAAATATTTTCCAGTGCTGTGAGTTAGAGGTGTAATTAACTGATAGTAAGATGTTAGTTTTAATTTCTTCTGTTAACTGCAATGGCTGACCTTTTGTTAAGAACTGCCAGTATGATGGTTTGGGAATTGTTTTATATGTTAACTATTTATATAGATTTGACATGGAATTTTTCTTTTCACAACTATTATATATAAATTCATACAGAACACTTATTAGATATGGAATATCTTTAAATGAGGAATTATTAATTAATCTGCATAAATCTTGAGTATACATTAGAATGCTTTGTAAGGTTAACCAGTCCTGTGATGGAATATTGTAAGCAGTTTTTATCATATGTATATCTAAAACATTTAATTTATTTACACACTGAAACCAGCATAAGAATCCATTTTGTTCCCAGGAGGTCATTGTTTCCCTATGTATTTTGTGAGGAAAGTTCTTAGTGATGGTGAATGGGGTTAAAAGGTCCAACCAAAGTTTTAGATCTATGTTTGCATTGATACATTTCCTAAAGGAATTGATGTAATGATTAATCAGTTTTGTTTTAGAAGGTTTTGTTATATTATATTGTATACTTATGCATAGTATGTACCAGGGCTTGTTTGATTTGTCTACTATTACATTTTTTTAACAGATTAAATTCATTTGTTAATATAGCTGTTGTTAAATCTTTCCAGTTGGCAAAATAATTTGGGTTTATCCAGTTTATTGTAGTTTTAAGCACAGATGCTTTTATATATGCGTCTATTTCTGGGAAGTTCAATCCTCCTTGTTTCCAGGGTCTAATGTGATGAGTTAGAGAAACTCTGTTCTTTTTGGGATACCATAAAAATTTTATTAAACATGAATTTATTTCTTTAAGAATGCATCTTTCAGGACCTAACTGTATTGTTAATGCTACATATAATATTTTTGGCAATAAAACCATTTTTATTAATTGCAATCTGTCTTCAAAAGTTAATATAATTTTGTTCCATTTTTCTATATATATATTTTTATTGTTTCAATAAAGTTTTTATAATTTATTAATATTGTTTCATTTATATTTTTGCATAACACTATTTCTAAATAATTTAGCTTAAGTTCTTGTTTTCCTGTGATGGATTTATCTGTAACTTGTACTTCTTTTTTCTTATTTAAAAATCGAAATTTTGATTTTGATCTATTAAAGTGTAGACCTGAAATCTTATAAAATTTCTCCATTACGTCTTCTAGCTCTCCTAATGACTCTCTGGAGTTTGATAGGGTTAATAAAATATCATCAGCAAAAAGCATTATTTTAGATATGTACTGGATATAGACTTCTATTCCTTTTATTCTTGGATTATTGTGCAGGGGCGGCTCGTGGCATCGGACTGCCGGACTGCAGCCCCCTCAACTAAAAAAAAGAAAAAGTACCTTTTTGTGTATGTGTAGACAGACTGAAATACTTATTTTTTGGTTTACTTCGTTCCGAGTCCGCGACTCGGCAAGTACGCACATGCGCACTTTAACCGCCTCGGGTTGCAGCGGTTTTAAATAAAGATTTTTTTTGTTTGTTTTTGTTGCAGCCCGGTGAAGTAATTAAGGTATCATTGTGATGCCCAGCAGTCTATGCGGTTCCAAACCACATAGAATTGTAAGGGGCTCGGACTGCGACGTCCGCAGACACGTACATGATGTGCTTGGGCTATGCTGCTGATTGGTTGTCACTCTCTTCCCAGGCTTTATGTGCTGGGAAAAGAGCGAGAATCAATCAAACAGTTTCAGTTGTGGACTGAATCGATTCGTGACTGAGTCAGTCACAAGGGAAGGATTTACCTGGATCTGGATTTATCATTAATTTGCCATTGGCATTGGATTTTTATTTATTTATTTTTTTGGGCGACTTTATTTTGTCAGCTGTGCATGTGCTGAAGAACAGAAGAAGAACCGAAGAAAGAAGTAGTAGAAGAAAGAAAGAAGTTAGAAGAAGAAGGACAGAGTAGAGAGTTTTCTTCTTGGTGGTATGTATAATGTATATTATTTTTTAATTATTTTTTATTATTATTTTTTATTGTCTCAGCCTCAGCCAGAGTTGCAAATAAAAGCTGCATTTTTAACACTCACTCTTGATTTTTTTCAGCCACTGGCATCTTAAACAACTTTAGTTTTTCTAAAAAAATGCCAAAAAAGTTCTAGCAAAGAAATGTCACAACACAGAACTTTTAACATTTAATGTATAATTAGGAACTACAGAAAGACATGATAAAAGAATTTAACATGCAATAACATGCTTTCTTAAGTAACTAGATAGGACTCCTGAATATATATTTGAATTTTTCCTTAAAAACAACATAGTCTTGGAGATAACCTATGTGCAGTTCTTTTAGTATTAAGTCTGAAAGTCTGAAAGCAGAGGTGACGATGGAAGGGTAGTTTAAGATGCCTTTTCTTTTTTGCTGATATTATGAAGAATTTATGAAAAAGACTACTTGAGGAGATGGTAAAGTTAGAGAGGGAAATTTGAAATGTTCTAGACAGATTTAGGACAATTTAAGAGGTGTATGGAGGAAAGAAAGTCTACACAGAAAAGCAGCTTAGGTGAGGCAATGATCAGATTAGGAAGGTCATGTGGACGTTATATGCTGCTAAATTAAATGATTCTGTTGTACATCTGTAAGAGAAATCTTTAGTTACCATTACATCATAGTATTATTAGATGCACATGTCATCACTAGGAGCTGAAGCTAGACAATCAGGAGTCCTGGTGCCATTCACATAGCTTTCAATGTCATGTCTCAGACACTCATTCTAGTGATGCTGTGAAAAAAGAATCCTGCCTAGGGACTGAAACATCAACCAATCACAGACTTGAACAACTTCCTTTTCTGATCATAGCAACTTTCCTTGATAGCATATATATATATATATATATATATATATATATATATATATATATATATAGATATATAGATATATATATATATAAATAATAGAGAGAGAGAGAGAGTTAACATGCCATGAATTGAGTTGCAGTTTTGGCAATGCCAGTCTGCTGGGCTGTTTATATGAAAGGAAGAGGGCTGTCTCAATAAGAACTGGATTTTTATATATAGATGCTGTTGCTAATGTCAGCCTTTCTTTTTGACTTTGTGCCAACTGTCCCAGTTTATACACGAGCAATTTTTAGTACTGTTTATATGTTCCCCCAATATATTTGGCCTTGTCCAGATTTATTGCATTAACAGGTTGAGAGGTACATGCAAATAAATTGCTTTATAGAATTAGGCATAGCCAAACTTCTCAACTGTCCCTGATTTTGGCTCAAAATGTTGTTCTTCCCCTAATGATCCCTCCGCAAAATAGCAATTTTGGAAGAAAACATGGAGGGTTTATAATTAAGAAATAACTGTAATAATCAGATTACTTTTATTTCAGAAATGCATGTAGATTATTTTATTTTGTCAGCTGCTCAAGTTAGCAGTACTAATAATAAAGTGTCCCTTCTTTGACAGGTTCCCAGCTGTATTGTGTTGCTATTTTATATTTTTAAATCACATTTTTGGTCCACTTTTCATAAAATTGTGTTTTTTTGGCAAATTAGTGACAAATAATTAAAGACTGAAGTTAGAAAATAATGACAGACATTTGAGTTTCAGATTTCATACCATTCAGAAAATTCATACTAATGCAAGACCTTTATTAGCTTTCTAAGTTTATAAGAGCAATATTTTAAAAAATGTCCTTATTTTTGGGCCTTTGTCCCATTTCTTTGTATGGCTTTGTCCAGATTTCTTGCTCTGAGGTTGAGAGGTATGACAAATGTGTCAGGGCCATCACAAGTCAGCGAGACTTTTCAAACTGTGACATACTTGTTGCACCCCACTCCCCCATGTAGTGACTCTGGATGAGTCGAAGCAAGGCAAGGAGTAGTTATGCAGTGTAAATGTGCAGAGAATCCCACCCATCCAAGGTAGACACAAGTACTAGAGTGGCTTTTCATCTGTCCTTGATTTTTACAGAATGGTCTGGTTTCTGTCATATTTTTTGTACTGTTGATTTATGCTTATTACTCAAAGTGCCTGTTGCTCTGTGTTTAAGTAGCAATACTTTAATAACCATCAGGTAAGCTTGGCTGAGATTGCAAGATGCAAGTAAGCTTTAATAAGCATACTGTTAAAGAATTGCCAACATTGAAAGCCTTTCTGTTGCCATGTAGAGAATACTTAACTAGATAATGTATAAGCCTTGGGTATTGAAATGCATATGCCAGTATTTGTAATAAAGGACAGAATTACATTATTTTAAGAGTCTCATTACACTTGGAGACTTCCAGTCATCTCTGCAGGCTTTACCCGTAAACCGAATGCCAATCGTGTGGTCCATAACCTGTACAGTAATCCTTTTAAGCAATGTATCTTGAGCTTATTTCTTGTTTGCTTTTCATTTTTTACTTTGATCATGTTTTCCCATGAAACACGTAGACGTCAGGCAGCAGGTCTGTTTTGGATAAGGAACATTTTACAAGTGGGGCATCAGAGATTTCTACTTTCAGCATGTTACTTGTTACTTTAATAAAGCTGAATATAAATTATAATTAGAACTGCAGTGCAAGAAGTGGTTTGAGTTGAGTGCTGCTTGTTTTTCTTATACTTGATTTTGACTGGCATTCCATTAATGTATTTAAAAAAAAGTAATTTATTTTTTCATGCCTCACAACCTTTTTTGTTTCCATCTAGATATTAAGCTGCAATGCAGCCAATGCATTGAAATATTTTTACTCTTCTACACTTCATTTTGTCTTGATTGGACTCTCATAATGACGGTTTGGCACCCAGGGCAGTATATTTAGTTTTTGTGGTTTGCTACTACAGGTGTGTGTGTGTGGTAGGGAATACCTCAGGCTTGAACCCTGTACCTTGTATGCAGGTGTTAAAGACCTGAATTCCCTACTCACCACCATTTGTAAAAAAAGATTGCAGATTTTTGCCTCATATTTGATCTGATCTATTCCTCATAATATCTGTGGTTTGTAAATGCAGCAATGCTTGATATTTGATGGTGCAGTGGTAGCATTGTTGCCTCACAGCTGCAGGTTCTCATGTTTGATTCTTGGCTGGGGTGCCGCCTTTGTGGGGTTTGTATCTTCTCTCTGTGTTTGTGTGGGTTTGCTTTTGTGTCCTCCCATGTTACAAAGACGTGTCTGCATTATTTCTTCCTGGTCCTCTGCTGGAATTTTTTTTGTTCCAAGTCAGACTGTCCTGATTAACAAATGTTAAATAAAATTGACAGGCATTTGAATTTCAGACTTCAGGTTTCTGAATGTTTAATTCCTTGCATATTTGATGGTGCAGTGGTAGTATTGTTGTCTCACAGCTATAGGTTTTCTGGTGTGATTCTTGGCTGGGGTGCCTTCTGTGTGGAGTCTACATCTCCTCCTTGTGTTTGTTTGGATTTACTCTGGTGCCCTGTCATTTTACAAAGACGTGTCTGCAGTATTTCTCCCTGGGTCTCTGCTGAAAATTGTTTTTGTTCTGTCAGCAGTAAAATTGACAGGCATTTGAATTTCAGACTTCATGTTCTTCAGAAAATACATAGTAACACAACCGTAACACAACCTTTTATTCTAGCAATTTTCTAAGTTTATAAGATGAATATTTGAAATTTGTCCCTATTTTTGGGACTGTATTCCCCCATTATTGGCTTCGTCCAGGTTTTTTGTGCTAAGGTTGACAGCTATGGCAAGAACTGAATTCACTGAATATGTTTGAGGGCTGTATTCCCTCATTACTGGGTTTGTCCAGGTGTTTTGTACTAAGAGGTTGACAGCTATGGTGAGAACTGAATTCACTAAATGATAGCCATTTAAGTTTCAGTCTTCCTCTGTTTTACAAAGCAGCTGATTTGGCATAGTGGTATGTTGCTCTGACTGTTTTCCACAGGGACCTTGGCAGTAAAATGTATGGTGGTAACACAGCATTTTATTCTAGCAACTTTCCAAGATTATACAAGCAATGTTTAATGTTTCCCTGGTTTTTGGGCTTTTGATCCCCCCAATACATTTTGGCTTTTTCCAGTTTTCTTGTGCTGCAAAGTTGAGATGCAGTTGATTATTGAGTAGATTTTACAAGGAGCTGAGAGCTGCAGGGGAACAGAAGTTTAGTGTTGCTTAAGTGAAGTTGGCTTGCCTTGTTAATAGCACAACAGGTTGTGTACTTGCTTTTGATGCAGAAGGCTGTGGGTTCTACTCCCACAAGGGGTGGATGCTGCCATACTGAGAATGTTCTCCTTTGTGAAGATACTAACTATGAGTCTGTTATCAGTTTGCCATCCATTTCCTCTTGCAATATTACTAGCTTATCATTTTTTAATGTAATATAGGCAATTTATTCCTGAGGGGCAACAGACACTTTATTTTTCGATGAAACCATGAAATATAAAGGTGTTTGCTAGCAGCAACCTCTTCATTAATTACAGATTTCTTTAATGTGGAATTATTTAGATGAATTTCCTTCTTCAGAGATTGTGCATATTTACTGATAATGGACTGTAGAATTGTGCATATTTACTGATAATGGACTGTAGAATTGTGCATATTTACTGATAATGGTGGACTGTAGAATTGTGCATATTTACTGATAATGGTGGACTGTAGAATTGTGCATATTTACTAATAATGGTGGACTGTGGAAGTCTGAGTAGACTTTTATGATAAATGTTCTGAACTGGGCAGTTTTGCCATTATGGGTGCATGCGTTTTGTTTCATTGCTTACTGGAAAAATGTTCAAAACAAATTTAAAACGCCCTCTAACAACCGTACTGTATTGTACAAGGAATATAATTTAGTACAGAGGAAGATGTATCAAAGAGCACATGTATGTTTCATATGCAAGGGGCCTATGATTTGAAAACAGCCCAAAATTAATCTTTATCTGCCACTGGCAAAATGAATTTTCTTTGAATGTGGGTTTCAATGCTGTTTCAATGAATGTGAGTTTCAAGGGCAGAGAAGTTTTAATGCTAAGTTTTCATTGTGAGACTGCATTGCTTTGTTTAGCAGATGACTTAGTGTTTGTGCTGTAAAATACAAAATAAAACTTTCAAATGAAGTCCAGCTCATCATAGAAGTAAAGCAATATGCACATTAGTGTTTATGGTAAATGGAGTGAAATAGCCAAGTAATGGTTCATTGGAATGGCTGCAGAGGCTCCATTCAACCATGATTTTGTAAGGGGGGAAGGGCAGCAAACTCAGACAGGCCCAGCTGAACTATACCTCCCAACTGTCCAGATTTTCAAAGAATGAATAGATTTTTGCTTCTTATTTTTGGTTTGTTCTTCATAAAATTTGTAGTTTTCTGGCAAATCATTTAGGAATTAAGTCACTAAATAATGATACACTGAGTTTCAGACTTCATAATCTTCAGAAAAATGCATGCTAACGTAAGAACTGTTATTCTATCAACTGTCTCAATTTATACAAGAGCAATTTTTAGTACTGTTTATATGTTCCCCCAATATATTTGGCCTTGTTCAGATTTACTGCATTAACAGGTTGAGAGGTACATGCAAATAAATTGCTTTATAGAATTAGGCATAGCCAACCTCTCAACTGTCCTCGATTTTGGCTCAAAATGTTGCTCTTCCCCCTAATAATCCCTCCGCAAAATAGCAATTTTGGAAGAAAACATGGAGGGTTTACAATTAAGAAATAACTGTAATAATCAAAGTTATAGATTACTTGAAATACATGTAGATTCTTTTATTTTGTCAGCTGCTTAAGTTAAAAGTACTAATATTAAAGTGTCCCTTCTTTGACAGGTTCCCAGCTGTATTGTGTGGCTATTTTCTATTTTTGCATCACATTTTTGGTCCATTTGTCATAAAATTGTGTTTTTTGGCAAATTAGTGACAAATCATTAAAGACTGAAGTTAGAAAATAATGACAGACATTTGAGTTTCAGATTTTATACCCTTCAGAAAATTCATACTAATGCAAGACCGATTCTATTATCTTTCTAAGTTTATTAGAGCAATATTTTAAAATTGTCCTTATTTTTGGGCCTTTGTCCCACTTCTGTGTATGGCTTTGTCCAGATTTCTTGCTCTGAGGTTGAGAGGTATGACAAATGTGTCAGGGCCATCACAGTCAGCCAGAGACATTTCAAATTGTAACATACTTGTTGCACCCCACTCCCCCATGTAGTGACTCTGGATGTGTCCAAGCAAGGAAAGGAGTAGTTATGCAGTGTAAATGTGCAGTGTGTCCCCCCAATCCAAGGTAGACACGAGTACTACAGTGGCTTTTCATCTGTCCTTGATTTTTCAGAACGGTCTGGTTTCTGTCATATTTTTGTACTGTTGATTTATGCTTATTACTCAGATTTATGCTTATTACTCAGAAAGTGCCTGTTGCTCTGTGTTTAAGTAGCAATGCTTTAATGACCATAAGGTAAGTTTGTTTGAGATTGTAAGATGCAAGTAAGCTTTAATAAGCATACTGTTAAAGAATTGCCAACATTGAAAGCCTTTCTGTTGTTGCCATGCAGAGAATACTTGACTAGATAATGTATAAGCCTTGGGTATTAAAGGACAGGATTCCATTATTTTAAAAAGCTCATTACACTTGTTGAAGACTTCCAGTCATCTCTACAGACTTTACCCGTAAACTAAACAGAATGCCAATCATGTGTGGTCGATAACCTGTACAGTAATCCTTTAAGCAATGTATCTTGAGCTTGTTTCTTGTTTGCGTTTCATTTTTTACTTTGATCATGTTTTCCCCATGAAACAAGTAGATAGTTGTCAGGCAGCAGGTCTTTTTTGGATAAGAAACATTTTTACAAGTGGGGGGCATCACAGAGATTTCTACTTTCAGCATGTTACTTGTTACTTTAATAAAGCTGAATATAAATTATAATTAGAACCGCAGTGCAAGGAGAAGTGGTTTGAGTTGAGTGCTTCTTGTTTTTCTTATACTTGATTTTGACTGGCATTCCAGTAATGTTATTTTTTCATGCCTCACAACCTTTTGTTTCCATCTAGATATTAAGTAAGCTGTCATGCAGCCAATGCATTGAAATATTTGTATTCTTCTACACTTATTATTGTCTTGATTGGACTTTCATAATGATGGTTTGGCACCCAGGGCAGCGTATTTAATTAAAGTCAGTTTTTGTGGTTTTGAGCATAGCTCTTCCCCTTTCTAGTTGGCCACACCCCTTCCCCTTGACCCTACCAATTCAGCTGTCACCTGCAGCCCCCCTTTGATTTGAAGTCACCAGCTGCCACGGTTATTGTGTATTATTTCTGCAAGTATTTCTATAGCCAAAGCAAATAAAATACGAGAAAGGGGGCATCCTTGTTTAGTACCTTTTGTTATATGGATAGATTCTGAGGTAAAAGGACCTAATTTAATGTAGGCTAAGTTATTAATATATATGATTTTTAGTAATAAGATGAAGGGAGGAGGAAATTCAAATAATGCTAAAGTTTTAAATAGATATTCCCAGTTGAGGGAATCAAAGGCTTTTTCTATGTCTAATCTGATTACAAGTGTTTCTCTATCTTCTTTGTTCACATAATCTATAAGAGTAAATATCCTTTTAATATTATCATGTGTGTGCCTGTTCTATAAAAATACAGTTTGATCATTATTAATTGTCTTTGAAAGTGGGATTTTCATTCTGTTAGCTAGTATTGACATGAATATTTTGTAATCATTATTCAGTAATGATATAGGTCTATATGAGGTTCAAAGGTCTGATGATTTATTATCTTTTAGAATTGTTGTTATGAGAGAATATTTCCATGAGGGTGGTTTTTTGCTTCTGACTGGACTTCTAGCAAAGTTTTATGAAAAAGGGAGATTACTGTTGAAGGGAAGAGTTTGTAAATTTCCGTAATTATACCATCTATCCCTGGAGCTTTGTTAGATTTACTTTCTTTTATCTTGTCAACGATTTCTTTGTAGGATATATGTTTTTGTAGGTCTAGGTTTAAGTTTTCAGGAATTTTATTTTTACATTGATAAGGTTTGTATCTAAGTTTATTTGGTTGGCATCTAAATCTTCTTTTTTGAAGTGTTCCATATAATGGAACCAAAATACTTCAATGATGTCTCCTATATCTGGTACTTTTTTCCCTTTCTTTTCATGATATATACTACTAATGTTATTTGCTTTAGATTGTATTTTAATTCTTGTAGATAAGTTATGTAGATATATGGGGGAGGTGGCTAATGAGTTTATTTTTAATTTTTCCAAGGCTAAACACATTTTGTATGTTAGAATTTCATTATATTTTTTATTTAATTCCTCTATTTCTTTTTTTACTTCTGGACAAATCAGATTTTTTTTTAGATTTTGCTTTCAAGAGTCTGGTTTGCAAGTCTAACTTTGTTTTTGTACCAGCTAAGGGTCTTACCGAATAAATACGCTTTTAATGAGTCCCAAACCATGACTCTACTGATTTTTGTTGTATTATTAATTTCAAGAAATAATTGTAGTTCTGACAACATCCAGGGTCTGAATTCTTTAATTTTCGTGATATATGATTGAATTCTAGTTGAGAGGATTAAAGGTTTAAACTCTATTTGGAGCTTCATTATCAGAGAGTCATTATCTGAGAAGGGGCATGGAACTATTGAGAAGTTGAGGATTTTTGTTTGTAAATCTTGAACTACGAATAGTTTGTCTATTCTGGTTTGTGTTCCAAATCTATGGTCTTTATGGGAAAATAATAAGGATTTATCATCTTTTACTTTAAAAGTGTCAATTAAATTAAATGAATCAATCCATTTTTTTAAGGATTTTGAAACAGTTGCTATGTGAAAAGACTTCTTGGTGGTTTCAAAAGCTTCTAAGGTACAATTAAAATCTCCTCCCAGTATAAGATTTCCTTTATAATTGTTGGAAATAAAATCTAGGTGTTTTTTAACCGTTCCTGCTCCAATTCCTGGGAACCAATATAGATTAGCTAAGGTCCATATTCTGTTATTAAATTTAATTATAACAAATGCTAGTAGACCTTCTTTGTCTTCATATTTATAAATAACTTTTGGAGTGATTATGTTTTTCTTCCAGAGAATTGATACTCATTTTGTTTTTGTTCTATAGGAGGATTGAGCTAAGACTGTATAGTACTTAGGGTTCCAAATAAAGCTATTATTAGTCTTAAAATACATTTCCTGGAGAAATACTACTTGTGCCTTATTTAGATTTAAATATTTTAGTAAGTTTGATATTTTATTTGCATTATTTAAGCCATTACTATTTAATGATAAGAATGTTAAATCCATTTCACGTTATTGTTAGAAGAAAGTTTTTGCTTCTTTTTTTATTTTGATTATAGTAGTCATACCATATTCTTATAGGTTCATAGATTCATAGGTTCATAGATTAGTACTAAGCTAACTGCCCTTGTGAGCCATTTTAAGCCTAGCCAATTATCCCTTGTGAGACTCAAACCCTGCACCTTGTGTTTGTAAGGCAAACACCTTAACCATTAGGCCATCCTCCCACCCCAAAAAATATATCCCTTCAATTTGCAAAGCTCTTTCCAATGGTGAGATTCAAACCCTGCACCTTGCAATTGAAAGGCATACATCTTAACCACTGTACCATTTGGCTTTTGATTCTCTGATAACATTGGATGTTATTTTTATGTGTGTAAACTTGGGAGTGTAATTTAATGTTCTTTCGTCTTTAAATATAATAAGTAGGGTACAATTCTGGTCAGGCTTTAAAAAAGTACTTCCATAAAACATTAATTCTAAAGTATCAAATAGAAGTAAATATGAATTTCCCATTAAACATGGAATGAAAGTCATTCCTAATCCAACAGATAAATATAGATCTATTGGATTATCACTCATACCTTTAACCAACAATATCAACTGAGCTCCATATGTTAAATTATTATATGGAGAATTTTCTTAAAAGAGGTATGAAATTCTATATTATTCTATTATTGTTCTATAGTATTTTATATATCAGGATGGAATGTTAGTAGTGTAAACAATTATTATGTTGACTTAGAAAATATCCAATATTTAGTTACCCTTAAGAGATCCCAAACATGTCAGATTTGTAATTTTGGATAAATTAAATGCAACAGAGGAGCATTCACTAAATAAGCCAACAACAAATAGATTATTACTAAAATAATTTGACTAAAAGGACTCTACAGGAGGCAATGAGTGATTACCAATGAAATATGAATTTACTGTAGGTGTACTGTCTTCCTTTACTTTCCCACTCTTCAGCTCACCAACTTCTACTTGCACTTATGAAAAGACATGGTTTATCAGTGGTATCCTGACTCTGAGTAGAGGCACCCTACATTCTAGTGTGCAGTGCTTTTACATATTTATAGATTTACAAATCAAAGTCTAAGAATAAACTATGATCACCCTGACAATTCCCATCCTGCATAGGGCACCTCTTTCTTCCAGAATGGGTAATCACATCAGTCTAGAATGAATGTGAAGGTACCTATATGGTAATCAAGACTTACCTTAGATAAGTATTAATCAAATAGTATTTAGAGTATCTTAGAGAGTTCTCGGGGCAGTTAGAATACTCTTAAGCCTCTCCTCCCTTGACCAAAAACAGAGATTTCCCTTCCCTTTCTTTCCCTCGTTTTAAATCAGTACTAATAAAAGAAATTCAGCAAACATAGGAAAACAGAAATAACATTCAGTAGTCCGTCTTGTACATGACTTGAAATCCATTAAACAAGTCAGTGACTAACATCACTTTAGTAAACATTATAAAGACAAATTAGAAATAATTTCCTAGCTCTTTAAATTTTCTGATAAAGCAAAAAGTTAACAATAAGCTATTTTAACTAAAAGTATAAAGCATTTCAATTTTTCCTTGCATGCATACATTTCTACTTATATTGTGTCAGTAGCTGTCTTTGAAATCTGTACAATACTTCACTTCTTCAAATCATTCCTTTTTCAATTCAGGTTTTGTTTTGTCAAAACGGCAACAATATTTCAAGGGCACAATTAATATTTAGACTGATGTTTCAAATAAATAACTTGTCAGTTGCCAATTGAGTTAGTTTAGAATGTATGATTAGTGCAAATATAGCATGTTGCAAAAATAATATGTATTTTTCGTGTGCTCTTGAGAATGTCATATGCAAGTGACATATATAATGTGGCATATATAGGGCAGATAGCTTATGGATTCAGGTTGTTAAAGTAAGTTATGCTTATTAATCAGGCAGTTTCATTTAAATTCACAAGTAATTTGGGGGCATTTCAATTGAGTTTCCAGGAATGTGTAGTCCAATGTGAATAATTGAGTCCACTTTTCCTCATAAACATATGTCACAATTCATTAAACTAAGTAGAGTCTAGCATCTGTCTAATAATCATTATAAAGACAAAGAATACTAATTTCCTAGCTCTTCAAACTTTCTGATATTGCAAAATGTTGACAGTAAGCTATTTTAACTGGAAGACTAAAACATTTCAATACTTCCTTGTGAATATATATTTTTACTTTTACTGTAGTGTCAAGAACTGTCTTTGAAATCTATGCATTACTTCACTTCTTTCAAGTCATTCATTTTACAGTTCAGATTATATTTTGTCAAAATGTCAATAGCATTTCAAGGGCACATTTAATATTTAAACTGATATTTTAAATGAATAGCTATCAGTTACCAAGTGAGTTTGTGCAGAGTGTGAGTTAACTGCAAAGATAACATGTTGCAAAAAGTAATATGTATCTTTTCATATGCTCTAGAGACTGACAATTTCAAGTAACATATAAAATGTAACTTTTACAGTGCAGACAGCTTGTGAAATCAGCATGTTAAAGTGAGTAATACTTTTTAATCAAGCAGCTACATTTCAGTGCACATGTAGTTTGAGAACATTTCAGTTCTGTTTCCAGGAATATGTAATCCTATGAGGATAAATCATAAAATATTTACAAATAATCCTATTATGTATTTGTTTTACCTTGTTTAGGTTGTTTTTCATTTTAATAACTAAACAACATGACTTTTTCTTATTATTTGTTAGCTGTGAGGCTAAATGCACTTCGCAGATTCTCAGTGTCCTTAGAAACTGTAGCAGTTGTTTACTGTTTCTATGGCAACGCAAATAGATTGTGAATAAAGCTTCACTTCTCTCAATCAGCAGTACATTTTTCCCTCCTTTTTTTATGTATTTGTTAATACTAAAAGGAAATAATTCAAAGGACATATGTACATGAATGGAACATTTCAGAGTTAATCACGAACATGTCCCCAATCCCAATAAGCATAACAGTGACTATCATTAATCTAATAAATATTGTAATAACAATTAATTAAGTTCACAATTCCAATTAGTCTACCTTAAAACTAGATTATTTTAGACTATTATTTATCTATGTATATCATCATCTTCTTTCAGGTGTTCCCATTAGGGGTCGCCACAGCAGATCACCTGTTTCCATTTCTTCCTGTCCTCTGCATCTTGCTCTGTCACACCAACCACCTGCATGTCCTCTCTCACCACATTCATAAACCTTATCCTAGGCCTTCCTCTTTTCCTGTTACCGGGTAGCTTCATCCTTAGCATATTTTTCCCAATATACTCAGCATCCCTCCTCAGCACATGTCCAAACCAACGTAATCGTGCCTCTCTGGCTTTGTCTCCAAACCTTCCAACCTGGGCTGACCCTCTAATATACTTAGTCCTAATCCTGTCCACCCTCGTCACAACCAGTGCAAATCTTAACATCTTTAATTCTGCCACATCCAGCTCAAACTCCTGCCTTTTTGCCAATGCCACTGTCTCCAACCCATATAACATAGCTGGTCTCACTACCCTCTTGTAGACCTTCCCTTTCACTCTTACAGGTACTCGTCTGTCACAAATCACTCCTGACACTCTTCTCCACCCACTCCATCCTGCCTGTACTCTCTTCTTCACCTCTCTTCCACACTCACCGTTACTCTGAACTATTGACCTCAAGTATTTAAACTCATCCACCTTCGCCACCTCTACTCCTTGCATCCTCACCATTCCTCTATCCTCCCTCTCATTCACACACATCTATTCTGTCTTAGTCCTGCTGACCTTCATTCCTCTTCTCTCTAGAGCATATCTCCATCTCTCCAGGGGCTTCTCCACCTGCTCCCTACTCTCACTACAGATCACAATGTCATCTGCAAACATCATAGTCCACGGGGACTCCTGTCTGATCTCGTCTGTCAACCTGTCCATCACCATTGCAAATAAGAAAGGGCTCAGAGCTGATCCTTGATGTAACCCCACCTCCACCTTAAATGCATCTGTCACTCCTACCGCTGCCCTCACCGCTGTCACACTACCCTCGTACATATCCTGTACCACTCTTATATACTTTTCTGACACTCCTGACTTCCTCATACAATACCGCAATTCCTCTCTAGGCACCCTGTGATATGCTTTCTCTAAGTCTACAAAAACACAATGCAACTCCTTCTGACATTCTCTGTACTTCTCCATCAACACTCTCAGAGTAAAGATCGCATCTGTAGTGCTCTTTCCTGGCATGAAACCATATTGCTGATCACTAATCATCACGTCTCTTCTTAACCTTGCTTCCACTACTCTTTCCCATAACTTCATGCTGTGACTGATCAATTTTATCCCTCTGTAGTTAGCACAGCTCTGCACATCACCCTTATTCTTAAAAATCGGTACTAAAACACTTTTTCTCCATTCCTCAGGCATCCTCTCACTTTCCAAGATTTCATTAAACAATCTGGTTAAAAACTCCACTACCATTTCACCTAAACACCTCCATGCTTCTACAGGTATGTTATCTGGGCCAACAGCCTTTCCATTCTTCATTCTCTTCATAGCTATCCTTACTTCCTCCTTGCTAATTCATTGTACTTCATGATTTACTATCCCTACATCATCCAACCTTCTCTCCCTCTCATTCTCTTCATTCATCAACCCCTCAAAGTACTCTTCCCATCTCCTTAACACACTCTCCTCGCTTGTGAGTATGTTTCCCTCATTATCCTTTATCACCTTTACCTGCTGCACATCTTTCCTAGCTCGGTCCCTCTGTCTAGCCAGTTGGTACAGGTCCTTTTCTCCCTCCTTAGTGTCCAACCTTTCATATAACTCTTCATATGCCTTATCCTTAGCCTTCGCCACCTCTCTCTTTGCCATGCACCTCATCTCCTTATACTCCTGTCTACTTTCTTCATCTCTCTGACAACCCCACTTCTTCTTTGCCAACCTCTTTCTCTGTATACTCTCCTGTACTTCCTCATTCCACCACCATGTCTCCTTGTCGTCCTTCCTCTGTCCAGATGTGATACCAAGCACCTTTCTAGCCATCTCCCTTACTAGCTCTGCTGTAGTTACCCAGCTATTTGGTAACTCTTCACTGCCACCCAGTGCCTGCCTTAACTCATCCCTGAACTCCACCTCACAATTACCCTTTTTCAATTTCCACCACTTGATCCTTGGTGCTGCCCTCACACTCCTCCTCCTCTTCTTGATAACCAACCTCATCCTACAAACCACTATCCTATGCTGCCTAATGACACTTTCTCCGGTCACCACTTTACAGTCCCCAATCTCCTTCAAACTGGCCCTCCTACATAAGATATAATCCACCTGTGTACATCTTCCTCCACTCTTGTATGTCACCCTATGCTCCTCCCTCTTGTTAAAATATGTATTCACCACAGCCATGTCCATCCTTTTCGCAAAATCCACTACCATCTGACCTTCTGCATTCCTTTGTTTAACACCATACCTACCCATCACTTCCTCATCCCCTCTGTTCCCTTCAGCTACATGCCCATTGAAATCTGCTCCAATCAACACTCTCTCACCCTTGGGTACAGTCATCACCACTTCATCCAATTCACTCCAAAATTTTTCTTTCTCATCCATTGCACACCCAACTTGTGGAGTATACGCACTAACAACATTCATCATTACACCATCAATTTCCAGCTTCATAAACATCACTCTATCCGACACTCTTTTCACCTCCAAAACACTCTCAGCATACTGTTCCTTCAGAATAACTCCTACGCCATTTCTCCTCCCATCCACACCATGATAAAACAATTTGAACCCACCTCTGATACACCTAGCCTTACTCCCCTTCCATCTGGTCTCTTGCACACACAATATACCAACCTTCCTTCTGTCCATCATATCAGCTAGCTCTCTCCCTATACCAGTCATACTGCCAACATTCAAAGTTCCGACCCTCACTACCACAGTCCTAGCTTTTCTCCTCTCCTCCTGCCTTTGGCCATGTCTTCCACCTCTTCTCCTCCTTCGGCCAACAGTAACCCAATTTCCTCCAGCACCCTGTAGACTAACAGTACTGGTGGCAGTCGTTGTTAACCCAGGCCTCGACCGATCCGGTATAAAAAATTTTCTTGGTGACTGCATGAAATGTTTTGGCGAAGTTTTACGCCGGATGCCCTTCCTGACGCAACCCTCCCCATTTATCCAGGCTTGGGACCAGCACAAAGAAATGCACTGGCCTGTGCATCCCCAGTGGCTGGGTTTATTATTTATCTATGTATATGCAGTGAGTTATTAAATTTATACAGACTATATTAGTATAGTAAATAGGAGAGAATTTAGAAAGGGAGACAAGATGCAGTTAATATAAATAATGAGAAAAGAGAGAAGAGAGAAAGAAAAGAGCAAATTAAAAGAAAATACACAAATACTATGTATGTGTGTATGTTGATTTACAGTATAAATATTTTATGTGCTATATAACCCTCCTTCTGTGAAAGAAAAGTATCCTGTTTTACATATCTGAGGTAATGTGAAAACTCTCATGTGTCATCTTTTTTCAAAAAATATAGATAAAGATTTCAGTAGTTAGTAACCTTTGTTTTGAAATTCCGAGCAGTAAAATTGGTCCTTTAAAGTAATGTTAAAACAATTCTTATCATAGTAAATGCTTTGAGAAATTTGGCTGTAACAGTATCAGTCGTTTGCTTCTTTTTGACATCTGTCCAGACATTTGTTTATTTTGTTCTCTTGAGAGAAGGTGACATCCAATCCATATCTTTTGGTACAGTAATCACATTATTAGTTTTAATAAATGAAGATGCTTCCTCTAAGTCAATAAAAGTCCTCATCTTGTTGGCATAC